>NC_066554.1:6764191-6789191 GCF_024679095.1 Eriocheir sinensis
ATGTATCATTTTCCTCTCCGTATTTTACCTGTGTCGCGTCTATGTATTACTTTCCTCTCCGTATTTTACCTGTGTCGCGTCTATGTATCATTTTCCTCTCCGTATTTTACCTGTGTCGCGTCTATGTATTATTTCCTCTCCGTATTTTACCTGTGTCGCGTCTATGTATTATTTCCTCTCCGTATTTTACCTGTGTCGCGTCTATGTATCATTTTCCCCTTCGTATTTTACCTGTGTCGCGTCTATGTATCATTTTCCCCTCCGTATTTTACCTGTGTCGCGTCTATGTATCATTTTCCTCTCCGTATTTTACCTGTGTCGCGTCTATGTATCATTTTCCTCTTCATATTTACCTGTGTCGCGTCTATGTATTATTTTCCTCTTCATATTTACCTGTGTCGCGTCTATGTATCATTTTCCTCTTCATATTTACCTGTGTCGCGTCTATGTATTATTTTCCTCTTCATATTTACCTGTGTCGCGTCTATGTATTATTTTCCTCTTCATATTTACCTGTGTCGCGTCTATGTATTATTTTCCTCTTCATATTTACCTGTGTCGCGTCTATGTATCATTTTCCTCTTCATATTTACCTGTGTCGCGTCTATGTATTATTTTCCTCTTCATATTTACCTGTGTCGCGTCTATGTATTATTTTCCTCTTCATATTTACCTGTGTCGCGTCTATGTATCATTTTCCTCTCCGTATTTTACCTGTGTCGCGTCTATGTATCATTTTCCCCTTCGTATTTTACCTGTGTCGCGTCTATGTATCATTTTCCCCTTCGTATTTTACCTGTGTCGCGTCTATGTATTATTTTCCTCTTCATATTTACCTGTGTCGCGTCTATGTATCATTTTCCTCTCCGTATTTTACCTGTGTCGCGTCTATGTATCATTTTCCCCTTCGTATTTTACCTGTGTCGCGTCTATGTATCATTTTCCTCTCCGTATTTTACCTGTGTCGCGTCTATGTATTATTTTCCTCTTCATATTTACCTGTGTCGCGTCTATGTATCATTTTCCTCTTCATATTTACCTGTGTCGCGTCTATGTATCATTTTCCTCTCCGTATTTTACCTGTGTCGCGTTTCTATATTATTTTCCTCTCCGTATTTTTCTCTTTGCTTTTTTTTATTCATTTCAGTATTTATTTCCTAACATGACTGAACAATTATCCTTTATCCTTTTTTTCTATTTAATTACCCCTTTGATCAGTTGCCCGAGGAATTTCAGTTAATAACATTGGTATGATCAAAATATTATTCTGTGTATAAGTGCATCAGTGGCGGCGATAATGATGATGAAAATCTGATAAAAATGCGAAATAATAATCAACTATATTTAGGAACATTGTCAGCGGTCTTTTTTATCTGTTGTTGTTCTTTATTTTGTTTGATCGTGAGCTGCCTTTACTTCGCTTTACTTTACAAGAGGAGGAAGATCAAGAAGACAAAAAGGAGATAAAGAACAACGAAATAACGAGAACAAGAGGGAGATGATGAACGTAAACAATAAGAGAAAAAAGAACAAACGACAAGAACGAGACTCGGTGCAATAATAGTAATGATGATGATGATGATGATGAAAATGATATGATGAGAATACAAAATTGTCATCACCTATTTGCAGAATGAATGCTTGCGGGCTTTTGTTTATTCTTTATTTTGTTTGCCCTTGAACTGTTTACTTTACAAGAGGAGGAGGAACAAGAAAACAGAGGTGATAAAGAACAACAAAATAACAACAACAACAACAAGAGGGTGATGATGAACATAAACAATAAGAAAAATAAGAACAAAAGACAAGAACAATTTTGGAGAGAAGAAGAACAAGGTGAAGTCCAAGAAGAAGGAACTATAGAACGGTAGTCGTAGAACACAGAACTTAGCTAAGAACAACAGTTGACGTCTTCGTAGTAAGCAAATTTCGAGGAACCATAACCGGCAAGAACAAACCCCCTGCCGGTACCCACTCGCTGCTGGATTTTTTTTTTTTTTTACAGCAAAGGAGACAGTTCAAGGGCGTAAAAAAAAAAAATATATTAAAGAAAAAAAAAGCCGGCTACTTACTGCTCCTGAATAGAGTACAGAGGAGTGACCAAAAAGAGAGGTCAGTTATGATGAGCTGAACATGAGTGGAGGGATTCATGGGGTCGTATTCTAAGACATTTCGCCGCACAAGAACACATATTTGAAAAGCATTTCGTAGGAGTTGTGGGCATTTCCAGGAGTAGTTTTATGACCCTGGTGGTAGTTTGACCCTTCTTCTGTACCGTGAACCTAAAGAAACGCTCATTAGAAGCCGATTGATCCCCTCTTTGACCTTTAGAAAGAGATGATGCGAGAAGGGAACGTCTTATAATACCCACCATAGTCTCCCCTCAAAGTACTGACAGGTTTTTTTCCTTTACATCCACTTCTTGATGACGCAATAGGCCGCGCTGTAAAAAAATAAATAAATAAAAAAAAAAAACTCACTATTCGTCAATCTAAACCAACATACGTCTCCACTTCCCTCCATTCCACAATCCACCTACCTAAACTCATAAACCATTTACCCGAAAAAAATTCCACTCACTATTCATCCATCTACACCAACATACGTCTCCACTTCCCTCCGTTCCACCAATCCACCTACCTCCACCCATAAACCATTTACCTGTCCAGAGCTCCTTGTATAACTCTCTACTCATCCAGACGCATCCGCCACCATCCACTCTCCTCCCATTGTTTCATCCACACACCCATTCATTAAGTTTTTTTTTTCATGCATTCATCGCGTTAGTTAAGTATCAGATGTATCCCAAACCGTAACCAGCCTGAGATGTTCACCTAAGAATGTTCTCATGTGAGTTTCTTTACTATATGCCAATCCGTTTTTACATAATCCCGCTTACGGACAGAGAAACAGACAAAAAAAATGATGAAAAAAATTTGATAATCCCCCCGAGTCAGGTTGCTAAGACCATACAGCTCCGTCAGGGTTAAGGGGCTATTACACTGGGCAAATTTTCCGTGGATCTTCAGTCAAACCACGATTTCTGCTAGCGTGGTTCTCATTTGTTTCTTGTTATTGCCGATGATGATGGTGAGTAATACCGTCGTCCTTCGGTGAAATCTACTGTAGCTTTGGAAGATCGTGGACACGTCAGAAAACCACGGAAATATGAGAACCACACCAGGGAAATCGTGGTTTGACTGAAGATCCACGGAAAATTTGCCCAGTGTAATAACCCCTTTACAAGTGAGCGCTGCCTTTCACCGAGAAGCCGCCGCCGTGAGCTGGGATTGAACTCGCAAGCATTCAGTGGCGAGCCAAGCACCAAACTACCGAGCAACCCGACCTCCAAAAATATAAATAGATAGGCAAATACAAACAAACAGACCGCCCGCACCGAAAACGTAACTTCCTTCCCGAGAGCGGAGGTAATAATAATAATAATAATAATAAGGCTAATCACCCGACCCCCCCCCCCCCCTCCCGGTAACCTGTATCAGCGGAACGAAGTGTCAGCATCAATTCATTAATCTGTCAGTCCATCCACCTGTCAACACACACACACACACACACACACACACACACACACACACACACACACACACCTGTCCCGTTGAAGCCTCCCCTCACCGCCCAGATTGTTAAGCTTAAAGGTGAAATCACACAGACACGCTCGCTTCCTCCACCTCCTGCCCCTCAACCCACGCCTTCTTCCACCCACGCAACCCATACGTCCCCACCTCCACCCTAACCCCTAACCCACCCTCTGCTCCCTCCATGCCCCCACAACCCACCTGTCAACATACTTCAGTTTATATTCATCCACTCTTTAATTCCACCTGAGTAAATGTCCACCTAACTCCCTGCCACCCACGCACCCACTTCCACCCCAACCCTTAACCCCTCCACTGCTCCCGTCATGCACCCACAACCCACCTGCTAACTCACTTCCACTTTCATGCATCCACTCTCGGCACGTCCACCTGAGTGTACTTCCACCTAACTCCCTTCCACTCACTTCCACCCCAACACATCACCCACTCGCTGCTCCCTTCATTCATCCACAATCCACATCGTAACTCATTTCCACTTTCATTCATCCACTCTCGGCACGTCCACCTGAGTATACTTCCACCTAACTCCCTTCCACTCCCTTCCACTCCAAACACATCACCCACTCACTGCTCCCTTCATTCATCCACAATCCACCTCGTAACTCACTTCTACTCTCATCCATCCACTCTGTCACATCCACCCGAGTAGGAGTAAACTTCCACCTTCCTCCCATCCACCCATATACCCACTTCCACCCTAACTCTTTACCCACCCACTCCCTTCATGCACCCACAATCCACCTGCTAACTCATTTCCACTTTCATTCATCCACTCATGTCACATCCACCCAAGTACACATCCACTTAACTCCCTTTCTCCCATACACTCACTTCCAGCATACCCCTTAACCCACCCACTGCTCCCTTCATTCACTAACAATCCACCTCCTAATTCACTCTTACTCTCATCCATCCACTCACGTCACATCCACAGGAACTCCTTGCACCAAACATTACTCATTAAGACTGCTCTTTCGGCCACCTCTTCGGATTCTTTACAGGAGCAGCGAGTAGCGGGCTTTTTTTTATTGTTTCCTTTTTTTGTGCCCTTGTGCTGTCTCCTTTGCTGTAAGAAAAAATAACTCCAAACTTTGCCTAACTCCTTCGCATCCTAATATCGCCCAGCTGTTCTGTATCACTAATTCTCTTTCTCTCGCTCCTCCTCCTTCCTTCCACTTACGCCTACGCACTCATATTTCCCACCCACTCTCTCTCTCTCTCTCTCTCTCTGACTCGGTGCAGTTTCCTCTCTGTCCACTTACCTAACGAAACACACACACACACACACACACACACACGCACACACACACACTTGCCGCCCACTCCACTTAGCCTTCACTGCTTCTGTTGTCGTTACTCAGCTCGTTGCTACACACACACACACACACACACACACACACACACACACACACACACACATTTGTACAGCCCAAAGTATATGGATATTTCTCCCTAAAAGAAATAGAAACATGGATATATACATTCCTCTCTCTCTCTCTCTCTCTCTCTCTCTCTCTCTCTCTCTCTCTCTGGAGTGTCGTGTCTCGCATGGTAATAGTGAAGCTCCGGAACACCAGCTGAGACCAGCTCGAACCAGCCCTTGGTCTCTGGTATATTCAACTCTCTCTCTCTCTCTCTCTCTCTCTCTGAATAATAAAATAAACAATAAAAAAACTAATCAAAACAAGACCAAAACAGCAACACGAGAGAGAGAGAGAGAGAGAGAGAGAGAGAGAGAGAGAGAGAAGCAATAACATAAGGAAAGTTTTGGGGATGCAAGTAATAGAGGAAGGAGGTGAGTAATAAAAAGGAGGAAAGAAAATAAACTAATAAAAAGAATTGTTAACAAGGCGGAGACATGAATAACATACGATGGTTGTTATCCTGCTCTCTCTCTCTCTCTCTCGATATTTCCCAAGATAAGAGGAAGATAGAGGGACACACACACACACACACACACACACACACACACACAGATAAGAGAGTGGAGGTTGTGCGGTGCTTTAATGATCTACACACACACACACACACACACACACACACACACACACACACACACACACACACACACACACACACACACACACACACACATTTGGTCTGCTTATTACGCCTTCTTTTTCTCTGGAGTAAATACTAAACATCCCCCTTCCCCCACTCCCCTCTTCTCCCTTCTCCCCTTCTCCCCTACCCTCTCCTTACCTCCCATTTCCCTGTTCCCGCTCCCCCTTATCCATTTTTGCCTCTCCCTCCCTTTCTTTCTCTCATCTCAACTCTCACTATTTCTTTATTTATCCTCCCCATTTTCTCACTTCCCTTCACCCTAACACCCCTTCCTTCACCCCTTCCATGTTCTCTTACTGTTTCTACCCTCCCTGCCTTCTCCCCTCCACCCCCCCATTCCCCCCCCCCCATCTCTTTCATTCCTTTCTTCCTCCTCTCTCTTCACGCTTACTTTCCCTCCACCCTCCTTCTCACTTCACCTCTTCCCTCACGTATCTTCCACCCACCCACCCACCCACCTACCTCTCCTCTTTCTATTCCTGTTCTTCCCTCCCTCATGTATCGCATTTTACTTCCTCGACTCCTGTTTCTTTCTTTCTAATCTTCTTTCATTCTTCTTCCATTCTTTCCCTTTGCGATCTTTTATTTCCTCTTTTTATCTTCCGACTCATCTTTCTCCACAATCGCTTCCCTTTTCTGCTGTATTCCAACCCACACCTTCCCCTTCCCTTTCCACTCAATTCAGGGGTGTTGTTTGTCACGTTACTCAGAACAAACGTGTATATATAAGTATAACGTGGCATGGTTCGTTTGCTGGGTGTTGTCTGCTACGTTAATCAGAATAAACGCGAGTAACGTGGAATGTGTCGTTTTCTGGGGAAGTAACGTGGAATGGTTCGCTTCCTAGGGGTCGTCTGCTACGTTACTCAAAATAAACGTGTGTAAGTAACGTGGAATCTATCGTTTTCTGGGGGTGTTGTCTGTCACGCGGCTCGGAAAGAAAGCTGGAAAGTTTCGTTTAGTCGGCGCAACATCTGTGGTCATATGCCGGAGAGAGACAGAAGGGGAAGGAATTATAGGAAAAGCCGCCCAAATTCTTCCACTCCGCCCGGGAATCGAACCCGGGCTCTCTCGGTTGTGAGCCGAGTGTGCTAACCACTCACCACGAAGCCCCCGGCACGCGGGTCGGAACCAACCTGTTTAAGAGAATGTAAATGAGGAAGGAGTAACTGCGCAGGGACGTCATCACATTACGAACAGAAGAGGCAGTGAGTTCGTGTTTTAGGGTCAATTTTACAGTCCACTGCAGCAAGTTTGTAAGCTCCCCAGCCAAACACAACACACGACAAAAATTCCTTGTATAGTGTTTGGCGTTGATATATAAAGTAGGAAATTTTAGGAATCCACGCAGGAAATCTCTTTAATATCTGGTACCAAGAAGAAATAACGGATCGTTGTAGAGAATATAGTTTGCTTTGGGCGCTTACAATGACTGTGCTGGACTGTCGAACTTGCCCTTAATGTAGATACTAGCAAAACTGTGGTCATGTTTCCGAAGACTTTTAACTATTTCAAGAGAGGAACAACACAACGCCGCTGGAACTGAATCTGATCACTCACTCTTCGCCTCTTCCTCTACCTCCTATAATATATGTACAGTACCTACAGAGCGTTTTTTTTTTTTATTTCGTTTGATATAGAACAGCGTTTTTTTTTCATTTGTATACTTTTTCTTATACTTTTCTTATATAACTCCTATGATATTATTTAAAGGTATCGGCGCCTCACTTTTTTCTTTTTTTATATACTTTTCTCTTATATAACTCCAAGGAACCCCAAAATAAATGAAGTGAATAAATAAATAAATATGAAATGATGTAAAGAAAACTGGATATTACTGATGAGTGCCCGTCCAATTTACACGAGGAAAGATATACATATCACGTGGAGAGACGAGATATTAACTATAGAATTCGCTAACATTGTAACAGTGGTAATGTTTCCGAAGACTATAACTACAGCAGGAGGCGCCTCTGGAACCAAATGTGATCACTCAAGCCCGTATATTTAAAGGTATCGGCGCCTCACTTCGCCTGTTTGGAGTAGAAGTTGCTGGGATTTTCATGGAGTGTTTCGTAATCATAGTGCTAGTTTTACACGATTTCTGCAACTTGAACTCGAAAAAACACCCATGAAAACCCGGTTAATAGTCACAGTTAATAGTCATAGTTAACAGTTAATAGTCATAGTTAATAGTTAATAGTTAATAGTCATAGTTATTAGTCATAGTTAATAGTTAATAGTTAATAGTAATAGTTAATAGTCGTCATGGGAACCCGATACGTTTCAGAATCTGGACCTCAGTCTCTCCGGCTCTTCTTCCATCTGCTTTAATATACCTCCATAACTCTATACCATTTATAAATCTCCTCTGCATATATTATTTTTTGCTCACTTGGTTTGCCCTTGTATCGCCTTTTAGTTACATGGCATCGCGACATTCTCATTTAATTCCTCGCATATAAATTACTCGTGAACAACTTTTTTTTTTTTATCTACCACCATTTTCCGACACTTTATATAAATTAGCTTCCCGTCCCTCATTACTCGTCAATATCATACTCGTACCTAAACAGCTTTTTAATGCCCCACCATGACTCCTGCGCCCCAAAAATAAAAATGAGGGAAAACGCAAATATCAATGACGAGAGGCACTCCAATTTACACGAGGAGGAAATACCTATCACGTGGAGAGATGGGATATTAACTAGAAATTACTGACTTTAAATTATACGAAAGGAAATACATACATAAATCAAATTAACATATTATTAACCAGAGATGAGCAAGTGTACATCACGCAGCTAAATGGAGAGGCTGTGGCTGGTATTACAAGCCACTTTGCCATCTCATATCACCTATTTCTACAGGTCAAAGAGGGGATCAGTCGGGTTCTAATGAGTGTTTCTTTAGGTTCACGGTACAGAAGAAGGGTTAAACTACCACCAGGGTCACAAAACTACCCCTGGAAATGCCCACAACTCCTACGAAAGCCTTGTCAAATATGTGTTCTTGGGCGGCGAAGTATCTCATAATACGACCCTAAGAAGCGAGGGGGAGGGTGGGAAGAGGGGGTTAAATTATGTGAAGTGGCGGTGATGTTAACAAGAAATGATTTATGGTCAGATTATCAGCAAGGAAATATATGCACCAGATAATTTAGGTATTGATAGAGAAGGTACAAAAAAGTTAATGGATGTGTGTGTGTGTGTGTGTGTGTGTGTGTGTGTGTGTGTGTGTGTGTGTGTGTGTGTGTGTGTGTGTGTGTGTGTGTGTGTGTGTGTGTGTGTGTGTGTGTGTGTGTGTGTGTGTGTTTAGGTATTGACGAATAATGAGGGAGGGGGAAGATAATTTATATAAAGTGGCGGAAAATAGCGGTAAAAAAATTGTTGTTTACGAGAAATTTACATGCGAGGAAATAAATGAGAGTGTCGCGATGCTAACCAGAGAATTTTTCTATACTTTTCTCTTATATAACTCTGAACCCCAAAATAAATGAAGCAAATAAATAAATATGAAATGATGCAAAGAAAACTGGATATTACTGATGAGCGGCCATGTAACTAAAAGACGATAGAGAAAAAAATAATGGATAAAGGGAAAAAGGTTGAAATTATATGAATTGTCAGCGGGAAATGTTGAAAAAAAAGGGATACTATTGAATTAAGTGCAACAAAATATATACGAGGCAATGAAGATATGACGAGGAAATGGACGGACGAGGAGAGCGAGAAAAAAAAGAGGAAGAGAATATGAAAATGAAAATGAAAACGAGAAAGAAAAAAAGGGAAAAGATAGGAAAAAAGAAGAGGACGAGAAGAAAAAAGGAGAGAAAATTGGTAAGATGAGAATGTAGAGACAGACGAAAGAAAACGAAGGAAGAGGAGAAAGAGGGGGAAATAAAGAGAAGTTATTTGACACACTTACAGGAAAGAAGGAAGAAAGAAAAAAGGAAGGAAGGAAGGAAGGAAGGAAGGAGGGAGGAAGAGAGGAAGAAACAAAGGTAAGAGAAGAGGAGAAGAGGAAAAGAACAGAGAAGAGGAAGGAGGGAAAGAAGGAGAAGGAAGGAATTGAAATAAGTAAGTTAGGAAGGAAGGAAAGAAGGAGAAGGAAGGAATTGAAATAAGTAGGTTAGGAAGGAAGGAAGGAAGGAAGCGAAAGGAAGGGATTAACATGAGAAAGCGGAACTAAGGATGTGGAGTGTGTGTGTAGGGGGGGGGAGGGGGGGGGCCTTGTACACCTTATCCTCTAAAAACAAAGTTAAATAAATGAGAGAGGAGTGGGCGTGTGTTTTAAACTTTATAGTCTCCCCACTTCCAGCTCTTCCTCCACAAACTTCCTAAAACATTACAAGACATTAAGTGCAAGCGTATTAAGGATCTCCTCCAACCTTCCTCGACCTCCAGAAAAGTCGTGGAATATTTGCAAGCATTAAAATCACATGAATTAATCGCTGCAGTCAGTCTATCTCGTCCTCCAAAACCTGCGGAAAATTGACGTGTGATTAACTTAAGTCTCCTGCAGTCTTTCTCTTCCTCTAAGTCTCCCAAGGTCTTTCTCTTCCTCTAAGTCTCCCAAGGTCTTTCTCTACCTCCAGAAGTCATGAAATATTAGCAAGCATTAAAAGAACATGAATTAATACTCTCAATCAGCTCCTGCCTCCCCTCACAACCCGAGCAATATATTAACGCGACTCCAGTGGACGTGTGCTTAACTTAACGGTCTTGCCCCATCCATTTCTACCTCCATAAAGCATGAAAACTGAGCCGCTATTAAAAGAATATGTATTAATAGCCTCAATCCGTCTATCTCTTCCTCCACAACCTACGTAAAATGCTGGGGAATATTTAATGAGCGTGCGATTAATTTTATGGTCTCGCTTCGTCAATTTTGACCTCCGGAAAGTGAATGAAATATTAGCAACTGTGAAAAGAACGTGTATTAATAGCCTCAATCAGTCAGTCTCTTCCTTCACAACGTAAGTAAAATCCTGGGAAATATTTAATGGACGTGCGATTAATTTAACGGTCTTGCTTCGTCCATTTTGACCTCCGGAAAGTGCATGAAATATCAGCAACTGTGAAAAGAACACTTATTAATAGCCTCAATCAGTCAGTCTCTTCCTTCGCAACGTAAGTAAAATGCTGGGGAATATTTAATGGACTTGTGATTAATTTAACGATCCCACTATGTCCGTCTCTTCCTCCAGAAAACACACTGAATATCGTATCACATTGAAATACCACACGCCAATAGTTTTAATCGGAAAGCGGGATATATGACGGCAGCCACTGTAAATTAAATTCGCCTGCGCCATTACCGAGCTGGTGCCGTCCAAGAGACCCAATAGTCGGCGCTACAGGCAGGACCTAAAAAAATATATAAAAAAATAAAATCAATCTGTCTCTTTTTCAACAACCAGTGTTAAGATGTCACGGTCGCTCTCTTCCTAAAAAAAAAAAAAAAAAATGTCTTCCTTACCAACCAAAGTTTTAAGATGTCACGGTTGCTCTCTTCCTAAAAAAAAAAAAAAAAAAAAAAAATCTGTCTCTTCCTCAACAACCAAAGTTAAAAGATTTCACGGTTGCTCTCTTCCTAAAAAAAAAAAAAAAAAAATCTGTCTCTTCCTCAACAACCAAAGTTAAAAGATTTCACGGTTGCTCTCTTCCTAAAAAAAAACAATAATAATAAAAAACCCATTCTCAGCAACCAAACTAATATTTCGCTGCGCTCTTCACTCTCTTCCTAAAAACACGAAATATTTATGAGAATCAAGTGAACGTTAAGACTACTCCCCGTTCCTCTCCTCCTTCAAAGCACACACATTAATTATTGCCGAGACTCAAGTGGACGCGAGTTAAATGTTCAACCATCTTTATCTTCCTCCAGAGCACACACGAATTACTAATGAGAATCCTCTTCACCCGAAATTGACCTCTCTTTCGCCCTCTCGTTCTTTGCTCTTCTGTTCGGAGCAGCGTCTTGCGGGCTTATTTTGTTGTCGTTTTTTTGTTTTGTTTTTTGTTTTTTTGCCTAGAGCTGCCTCCTTTGCTGTAAAAAAAAAATGGAAGTGCTTTATCAACGTATAAATTTCACAGCATCCATCTTCACCCGCGGACAAGACACGAAATCCCACTAACGAGAATTGAGTGGGCGTGTGTTATTAACGTTTAAGATTTCGCTTCGTCCATCTTTACCTCTAGACAAGCCGCGAAGCATTAGTGAAAATCAGAGGGACGTTATTAAAAGTCTTAGGCGGGTGTCATCAGACGCCTCCACCCTCACACCAACTTATTATCAAAGGTCCAAAAGGAGTGTCCTCATGGGTGGTTTATATATCTTTAGGTCCATGGTACAGAGGAAGGGTCAAAGTACCACCTGGGTCATAAAGCTACTCCTGAAAATGCCCACCACAACTCCTGCGAAAGCCTTGTCAAATAGGTATGCTTGAACGTGGGGATGTTGAGCTCTCTTTCGGCCACCTCTTTGGATTCTTTTTGGGAGCAGTGAGTAGCGGGCTTTTTTTATTATTGTTTACTTTTTTTAGTACCCTTGAGCTGTATCCTTTGTTGTAAAAAAAAAAAATTAGATATCTTTCTCTCAGTCCCGCTTTCAGACTCTACCTCCTGAAAAGACACAAAACTAACAGTGAAAATCAAGCGAATGTGCAAGTTGAGGTTTAAAAATTTCGCTCAGTCCATTTCTCCCTCCATAACACACACGAGATAATAGTAAACACCAAATGGAGGCGTCTTTTAACACTAACCTCTCACAACGTTTATTTCTCGCAAGCCTCCAGGACGTGGGTAAAGTGTGTGTTCCTCTCCTTCCCTCGCCGGGCCATACGTCAGGCAGATAAACATTTAGATGGGCGAGGAGTAACGTTATCAGCTGACAGGGGGAGTGTTTTTACGGGGCGCCGCCTGGGTGGTGGTGGTGGTGAGTCTGAGGGCCACATTCTTAGAGCCATATTCTTACATTTTTCGCCGCCCAAACACACATATTTGACACGGCTTTCATAGGAGTTTGGGGCATTTCCAGGGGTATTTGCATGACCCTGGTGGTAGTCTGACCCTTTTTCTGTACCATGCACCTAAGAAAACACTCATTAGAACACGACTGATCTTTTTGGCCTTTGGATATAGTTTATGTGAGAGGCCGAAGAGTCTAATAATCCTTAAATATTTCGGCGCCCAAGCACACATATTTGATACGGCTTTCATAGGAGTTTTGGGCATTTCCAGGGGTAGTTGCATGACCCTGGTGGTAGTCTGACCCTTTTTCTGTACCATAAACCTGAAAAAAACACTCATAAGAACCCGACTGATCTTCTTTTGGACTTTGGATATGATTTATGTGAGAGGCGGAAGCACAGACGAAGAACAAAATCGAACCAATGGCCAACGAAGGGATAAAAAAAAACGAACACAAAAGAACATAAGAAGGAAAGAATTAAACAAAGAACCCGCGAAATTATGAGAAAACAAACAGGTACACATAATCGAACTAAGAGCATTTGAAGTGAAAGGAACACGAACAGAAGAACAGAAGTACAGAACAGAATCGAACCAATGGCCAACGAAGGGATAGAAAAAATGAACACAAAAGAAAAACTAAACAAAATCGAAACCAAAAACCTGCGAAGTGATGAAAAGAAAAGAAAAACTGAACAGAATCGAAACCAAAAACCTGCAAAGTGATGAAAAGAAAAGAAAAACTGAACAGAATCGAAACCAAAAACCCACAAATGGATGAAAAAAAAGAAAAACTGAACAGAATCGAAACCAAAAACCCACAAAGTGATGAAAAAAAAGAAAAACTGAACAGAATCGAAACCAAAAACCTGCGAAGTCATGAAAATAAAAAAAACTGCACAGAATCGAACCCAGAGCATTAAAGTAACGAGAACAAGGACCATTTAACTATTTACAGTACACCAACGCACCACAGAGGAAGGAGAGAGGAAGGGAGATGAACGAGAGGGATATAACAGCTTCCATAGGCGGGCACGGCAGGACACGGGGGGCAGGGCAGAGGGGGGACCAGGGCAGCCACTCCGGATAAATTGGCGTTCACAGTGCAAGGGGTCGATAGATGGCGCAGTCAGGTGTACCAGCTAATGAAGGACGGAGGAAATCAATGGAGCGAAGCGTCCAGACCTGATTCTGTACTGCCTTCACGGAGAGACGGATTGACTGACTGACTGAGAAATTGACTGACTGATAGATTGAATGACTGGTTGGTTGCTTTGACTGACTGCCTGAAATTGTATGACTGACTGACTGGTTTGAATGACTGCCTGAAACTCATTGACTGACTGGCTGACTGAAAAACTGACTGACTGATACATGAGTGGTTGATTGGTTTGACTGACTGCCTGAAATTGTATGACTGACTGACTGGTTTGAATGACTGCCTGAAACTCATTGACTGACTGGCTGACTGAAAAACTGACTGACTGATAGATGAGTGGTTGATTGGTTTGACTGACTGCCTGAAATTGTATGACTGACTAACTGGTTTGAATGACTGCCTGAAACTGACTGACTGACTGACTGGGAAACTGACTGACTGATAGATTGAATGAATGGTTGATTGGTTTAACTGACTGCCTGAAATTGTATGACTGACTGACTGGTTTGAATGACTACCTGAAACTGATTGACTGACTGACTGATAGATTAAATGACTGGTTGATTGGTTTGACTGATTGCCTGAGACTGAATGACTTTACTGGTTGGTTGATTGACTGCCTGATTGCCTCGCTGACTGAGTGACTGACTGACTGAATTAATAAATGAATGAACGACTGGCTGACTAACTGAGTGCCTGAGAGCCTGACTGCCTTACTGAGAAACTGAATCACTTGACTAAATGACTGACTGACCGACTGACTGACTGACCGACTGACTAACCGCCTGCCTGCCTGACTGACTGACTAACTGAATCGCTGGATGACTGACTGACTGACTGACTGACTGACTGAATGGCTGACTGACTGACTGAAATCGCTTAGCCTCGAGAACTTTTATCACCACGCAAAACAGTAGTGGGAGTGGTAGAAAAAGTTGTAGTATTTGTTGTTGTTGTTGTTGCTGTTGTTGTTGTTGTTACTCAATCCAGTAGTGGTCGTTGAAGTAGTGGGAATAGTAGTAATAGATGTAGTGGTGGTAGTAGTAGTAGTAGCAATAACAACAACAGTAACGCTCAATCACACTTTTTTTTTCGGCCCTAAATCACGGTTCGCATTTTCTGTTGTTGGGTCATAATTTCGTTTTAGCGTTGGAGACGTTTATTCGTGTATCGACTCTTTATTGATGGGCAAACATTGGTGACGGACGGGGGTGTGCTTGCTGTATCAGTGTTGTTGTTGTTGTTGGTGGTGGTGGTAGAAGTGGTGGTGGTGGTGGTGGTAATGATGCTGATAGTAGGGTTGGTTGTAGGAGTAGTAGTAGTAGTAGTAGTAGTAGTAGTAGTATGATGACGATGATGATGATAACTATATTGATCATGACCTTTACAATGTTTATATTCGTGATTGTGGCCATACTGCTTTGGGACACACACACACACACACACACACACGCACACACACACACACACACTCACTGACCGATAAGAAGGGAAGGAGAGATTAGTGTTGGAAGGGGGAAAGAAGGAGGGGAGGAAGGAAGGGGGGAGGGAGGGGGTGCCGGACTCTCCCAAAGGGGTTATAACTCTCCCTCTCTCCCACTCTCCTGTCTCCATTTCTCTTATTCTTTCTCCCTCTCTCTCCCTCTCTCTCCTTCATTCTCCCTCACTCCTTCTTTCTCCTACATTTTCTCTTCTTCACATCTCTTTTCTCCTTCATTTTCTTTTATCTTCTTTTTCTTTCTTCCTCTTTCCCGTTTCTCCTTTTTTTTTCCTTAATTATCTTTCTCTATTTTCTCTCTTTCACGTTTCTCCTTTTTTTCCTTAACTCTCCTTCTTTCTCTATTTTCTCTCTTTCACGTCTTTCTCCTTTATCTTTTCTTCCCCTCTTCTACTTTTTCTTCCTTCCTCGTTCGCTCACTCATATTTCTTTCTCCCTTTCTCTCCTTCCCAAACTTTCCTTCATTCTCCTTCACTCTCCTTCTTTCTCATACATTTTCTTCCTTTAACATTTCCTTTCTCTTCCTTTTCCTTTCCTTCCTTTTCTTCCTTCCTTGCTTACTCATGCTCCTTTATCCCTCACTACCTCACTCCCTTCTCCTACATTAATAATTCTCTCATTTTTGTCTCTTCTCTTTACGTCTTTTGTCTCCCTCATTTATTCTTCCTTCTTCGCATTTCTTTTTCTCTCTCTTCCATAGTCACTCTTCGTTTTCTTTTTTCTTCCTCTCTGTTTCCTTTCCTCAACTTCTTCGTTCCTTTCTTCCTCTCTTCCTACTTCCTTCATTCTATTTTCTACCTTATTCCTTCCTCTTTCTCCTTTCCTTTCTCCCTCATCCTTACACTCCATCATAAGTTATCCTTTTTACTTCTTTACTCAATATCCTTCCTTCTCTCTTTACTTAATCTCCTCTCTCTCTCTCTCTCTCTCTCTCTCTCTCTCTCTCTCTCTCTCTCTCTCTCTCTCTCTCTCTCTCTCTCTCTCTCTCTCTCTCTCTCTCTCTCTCTCTCTCTCTCTCTCTCTCTTTTCTGCTCATTCCTTCTTCTTTGTCCCTTCCTCAGTATCCTTCCTCTCTCGTTCCCTCTTTTTCTCTCTCCTTCACTCTTTCACCTTCCTTTTCCTTCATTCCTTCTCTTACTTTCCTTCATTCTTCCTCAGTCAACTTTTCTTTTATTATTTTTTCCGTCTTTTTCTTCTCCACTTTCCTCTTTCTCTACACTTTTTTTTTCCTTCATTCATTCATTCTTTCCTTCTCCTTCACTCCCCTCCTTTACTCTTCTTCCTTCCTTCATTTCTATCTCTTCGTCCTTCCGTCAGTCTCCTCCTCCTCCTCCTTCTTCTCCTCCTTCACTCCCATTCCTTACGCTTCTTCCTTCTTTTCTATCTTTTTTTCCTTTTTCAGTCACTTTCCTCCTCCTCCTCCTCCTCCTCCTCCTCCTTCTCCTCCTTCACTCCCATTCCTTACGCTTCTTCCTTCCTTTTTCAGTCACTCTCCTCCTCCTCCTCCTCCTCCTCCTCCTCCTCCTCCTCCTCGCATGGACGCTCGAAGGATGGCAGGAGTGGGTGCATCCATTGTTGTGGGTCCCCGTAGGATACTCGGCCGATTCCTTCCTCCCCGCTTTACGTGCCTCTGAAGGATACTCAAGTGCTCCCAGTCTCCCACGCCTCCTGTCAGTCGCGTTAGGATACCAGAGACGTTCCTTTTCTTCCTTCAGTGATTCCTTTTTTTTTCTTTCTTCCTTCTTTCTTCTAATTGGTGACTATGAAGGATACTAGAAACCTTCCTTCCTTCAGTGGTTCCCTCCTTCCTTCCTTCCTTCTATTCGGTGACAAAGATGCGAGACCTTCCTTCCTTCTTTTTTCATGGTTCCTTCCTTCGTTCCTTTCTTTCATGGTTCCTTTCTTTCTTTCTTTTTTTCCTTCTTTTTTCCCTCTTCCTGTCTTTTATTCGGTGGCTATGAAGATACTTAATTGGGTCTTTCCCTTCTTCCTTCTTAAGTTATGTCTTTTAACGACTTAAGGGTCCTTTTTTCTTCCTTCATTCCTCTATTCTACGGCAATGAAGGATGCTAAAGTCCTCTCTTTTTTTCCTTCTCGTGCTGTGTCTAAAAATATCGGAGCTCTCTTTTCCCTTCATTCCTTCCTTTCTTTCTTTTTTCCTTCCCTCATTCCATTCTTCCTTCCTTCCCTCTTATTTTGTGTCTGTGAATGACAATTGACTGTCTCCTTACTTTATTTCTCATCGTGTTTCTCTTAAGGATATTCGTAGGATGCTATCTGAAGGATGTTCTCAAATGGATCTTCAATTATCCTCCCCTTGAGTGTGCTTGAAGGACGTCTGAGTGCACAGTATCCTTCTTCCAATGTTCTGAGGCTTAAAAGGATACCAGAGTCCCTTCTCCCTTACCTCAATGCACGAATAAGGATACTCGAACGATTCCTTTATCTTCCCATTGCCTGTTCCTAAAGGATGCTTGAGTGGTCTCCCCCTTCTCGCGTCGTGGAGCTTAAAAGGATACCCCTGCCCTGTCTTCCTTCACTTCCTGCGCGGTTGTGAAGGACGGACGCTCGAATGCTTCCTTTCTCCCATGAGTGATTTGAAGGATATGAAAGAGCCTCCATCCTTCATTTCTTGTTGTTTCGCTCTGCAGGATACTCGAACCAATACATCCTCGAAAAGAATCCTTCAAGTGTTCTCTTTATCTTATCCTTCAAATGTTTTCAAGTTTTCATTCTTATCTTATCCTTCAAATGTTTTCAATTTTTCATTCTTATCTTATCCTTCAAATGTTTTCAAGTTTTCATTCTTATCTTATCCTTCAAATGTTTTCAAGTTTTCATTCTTATCTTATCCTTCAAATGTTTTCAAGTTTTCATTCTTATCTTATCCTTCAAATGTTTTCAAGTTTTCATTCTTATCTTATCCTTCAAATGTTTTCAAGTTTTCATTCTTATCTTATCCTTCAAATGTTTTCAAGTTTTCATTCATATCTTATCCTTCAAATGCCTCAAATGTTCTCTTTCTTATCTCATCCATCAAATACCTTAAGTGTTCTTTCTTATCTTACCCTTCCGATACTTAAAATGTTCTCTTTATCTTCAAATGCTTCATATGTTCTCTTTCTTTTTCTTATCCTTCAAATATTCTCTTTCTTATCTTGTCCTTCAGATGCTATGTTCTCTTCCTTGTCTTGTCTTGTGCAGTGTAAAGAGCTCCTATCCTCCCCTCACACACACACACACACACACACACACACACACACACACACACACACGCTGCTGTAAGATGACATGGTATAAAGTGGAAAGCAGAGACCGTTAACTCCTTTCCTCCACTGTCTCCTCAAACACACACACACACACACGCATACAATCTTGATACACTATTCTAATTTTCTTCTTATTATTATTACCGCCATACATCTTCCTACCCACCACAGGCTATAGGGTTAATGCGACGGAGATGAGCACTAAGGCAACGCGTAGCTATAGTGCACGCCCCCAAATCTACCTTCACCATATACCTTTCCTTCCCCACGCCTGCTTATTCTCTCTCTCTCTCTCTCTCTCTCTCTCTCTCTCTCTTCTTTTCCTCATTTATTTTTCTTTGTCCCTCGCGTTCCTTCATTCTCCCTTCCTCTGTGTACTCCCTTTCTCGCTCCCTCCTCTTTTTCTCCCTTTCTCCCTCCCTCTCTTGCATTCCTTTTCCTTCACTCCTTCTCTTACTTCCCTTTATTCTTCCTCACTCATGTTTTCTTCCTATCTCTTCTTCCTCTATCCGTCCCTTACGCTACTTCTCTCTCCCTTCCTCAGTTACTTCCTTTCTCTTCTCTCTCTCTTCCTCACTCCCTCACTTTCCTTTTCCTTCACTCCTTCGGTTACTTTCCTTCAGTCTACTTCCTTGCTTGCTTGCCCTAATGTTTCCTGCTCCCGCGTCTCCCTGCATTATATATACCCTGCTGCCTTGCGTCTTCTCCCCCCACCCCTTGTCACACCCATGTCCATCCCGTGCTGTCTCATCCCTGGCGAGTTCAGGTTCGGTTCTGTCCCTCCTCGCTCCCTCCCATCCCATCCGTTACTTGTAAATTTAATACATGAAATGATTGATAGTGGAATGTATCGAACCTTGGAGACAGAAAGAAGTGCAAACATACCTTCTCAAAGACGAACACACATACAGACATACAGACAGACAGAAACACACATAAAATTGCTGATCTTAAAATGTTTATCGAGCCATGGAGACACAGACACGCATGTATACCTTCCTACAGACAGACAGACAGACAGACAGACAGACAGAGATAGACAGATACAGACACGAAATTACTGATCTTAAACTGTGTCGATACTTGAAAACAGAGCGGCATGCATATATTCCTTCCTACAGATAGACAGACAGACAGACAGACAGACAGACAGACAGATAGACAGACAGATACAGACACGAAATTACTGATCTTAAACTGTGTCGATACTTGAAAGAAGAAAGGCATGCATATATTCCTTCCTACAGATAGACAGACAGACAGACAGACAGACAGATTGACAGACAGATACAGACACGAAATTACTGATCTTAAACTGTGTCGATACTTGAAAACAGAGCGGCATGCATATATTCCTTCCAACAGATAGACAGACAGACAGACAGACAGACAGACAGACAGATTGACAGACAGATACAGACACGAAATTACTGATCTTAAACTGAGTCGATACTTGAAAGAAGAAAGGCAGGCATATATTCTTTCCTACAGATAGACAGACAGACAGACAGACAGACAGGCAGACCGATACAGACAGACATACGGACACAATCATTAAGAGAGTTAAGAATAGGAGCGGCAATTATTTGTGAATTTAGTGAGTTTTCGTGGAATAAGAGTAACGACCGATAATTATAGAGAAGTTTGGGGCGTAAAGTTATTAATGTAAGCGATGAAGAGGAAGGAAAATAGGAGCAGAGGAGGAAGATGACGAAAATGAAGAACAAGAACAAGAACAAACAAAAATACAAGAAGGAAAAACAAGTACACAAAAGAAAAGAAAAGGGGAAAAATAATTAAAAGAAAGAAGTAAAGTACGTACAAAAAATAGAAGAAGAAGAAAAAGAACAAGAACAAGAAGAACAAGAACAAGAACAACAACAACAACAACAACAACAACAACAACAACAAAGGAACTAGAACAAGAAATAAAAAAGTAAAAAGAAAAAAAAATTACATGAGAAAACGAAGAAAAAAATAACATGAAGACGAATAAAAGCAAGAGGAAGAAAAGAAGATAAAGAAAAGCAAAAGGAGCGCAAGAAAAAGAGGATAAAGAGAAGGAAGAAGAAGGAGTAAACAAAGAATAAACCACCCCTCGTCTCCTGCCCCCCCTCCCCCACCCCCACCCCACCCCCTCTCTGCAAGCACGCAAATGACGCATACCAGACTAATTACGGCTATGATTAAGCAAAAGAAAAAAAAAAAAAAGGAAATTATGCAGTGAATGAAAAAAAAAGAAACGGTGAAGTATAATGATTGAAAGATGAAGGTGAAAAAAGCGGTAATATAATATGAATAAAATACAAAAAAATTAAAGGTGACAATAATGACAATAATAATAATAATAATAATAATAATAATAATAATAATAATAATAATAATAATAATAATAATAATAATAACATTAATAATAAAAAGAAAAAAAGTAAAAAGGAAAAGAAAAAGAAACATAGAAACATGTAAATGCAAGCATCATAAAGTCTTGGCTCATTACGAGGTTGCCCGCTCACGTGATTTAATCTGCTCGACAGCCACTTGGTGCTTGAAGAGACGATGAAAGCACTTCGTATTCTGTTTACTCCTGACGCAACGAAATGACGGTCAGTTCGATTTTTAAATAAGTTGATGGTATTTGCATTTACTACTTCTGAGGAAAGTTTGTCCTTACTGCATCGCCTCGCTTGAACTGGTAGACCGATATTTCTAGTTTTAAGAGGGAAAGGAAAGGGAAAAAGGGGGAGGAAAGGGAAGGAAAGACTTTAAGAGTGAAACGAAAGGGGAAAGGGGAAGATAATGGAAGGAAAGAATTTAAGAGTGACGCAAAGTGAAAAAGGGGAAGATAAAGGATGGGAAGAATTTAAGAGGGAAAGGAGGAGGAGGAGGAGGAGGGGGAGGGGGAGGGGGTGTGCGTGGAACAGGTGTGTGAGCCGGGCAATCAAGGGCTCAGGTGGGGCGACCTCATCCCTCACGAGTCTGATTGCGCGGGATACAGTGGGGGGAGGGGGGGAAGGGGGAGAGTGGAGGGGAGGGATGGGACGGGACGGGAAGGGAAGGGAGGGGGTGTGAGGGAAGAGAGGGGAGAGAAGGGGTGGGGGAGGGAGTTTAGCATGAGGGAAATGAAAGGGAAAATAGAAAGTAAACGAGAGAGGGGAGGAATGGGCGTGGAGACGAGAGGAGATTGGGAGAGGAGGGAAGGGGAGGGGAGGGAAGGGGAGTGGAGGAGAGGTTAGCACGAGTGGAATGAAACGGAAAACAGAAGGTAAATGAGAAAGGGGAGGGGAGGGGAAGGGAGGGGAGGAGGAGAGGGGAAGGAATGGGGAAGGGAGGGGAGGGAGAGAATGGGAGGGAAAGGAAAGGAGAAGAATGGAAAAGAAAAATAATGGTATTGAAAAGTTGAACAGGTATACGAAAAGACAGGGAAAGGAATATAAGGTAAACAAAAAAGGTAAAATTAGGGGAACATAACGGAAAGGAAAGGTGAGGGGAACGGGGAACGAGAGACTGAAATAAGGGGAAAGAAAAGTTGAAGAGGAGAAGAAAAAAGATTGAAATAAGGGTAAAGGGAAATTGAAGAGAAGAAAAGAAGGCTGAAATAAGGGGAAGGGAAATTGAAGAGAAGAAAAAAGGCTGAAATAAGGGGAAGGGAAATTGAAGAGAAGAAAAAAGGCTGAAATAAGGGGAAGGGAAATTGAAGAGAAGAAAAAAGGCTGAAATAAGGGGAAGGGAAATTGAAGAGAAGAAAAAAGGCTGAAATAAGGGGAAGGGAAATTGAAGAGAAGAAAAAAGGCTGAAATAAGGGGAAGGGAAATTGAAGAGAAGAAAAAGGCTGAAATAAGGAAGGGAAATTTAAGAGAAGAAAACAGGCTGAAATAAGGGAAGGAAATTGAAGAGAAGAAAAAAGGCTGAAATAAGGGGAAGGGAAATTGAAGAGAAGAAAAAAGGCTGAAATAAGGGGAAGGGAAATTGAAGAGAAGAAAAAAGGCTGAAATAAGGGGAAGGGAAATTGAAGAGAAGAAAAAAGGCTGAAATAAGGGGAAGGGAAATTGAAGAGAAGAAAAGAAGGCTGAAATAAGGGGAAGGGAAATAGAAGAGAAGAAAAGAAGGCTGAAATAAGGGGAAGGGAAATTGAAGAGAAGAAAAGAAGGCTGAAATAAGGGGAAGGGAAATTGAAGAGAAGAAAAGAAGGCTGAAATAAGGGGAAGGGAAATTGAAGAGAAGAAAAGAAGGCTGAAATAAGGGGAAGGGAAGTTGAAGAGAAGAAAAAAGGTTGAAATAAGGGGAAAGGGAAATTGAAGAGGAGAAAAGAAGGCTGAAATAAGGGGAAGGGAAATTGAAGAGAAGAAAAGAAGGTTGAAATAAGGGGAAGGGAAATTGAAGAGAAGAAAAGAAGGCTGAAATAAAGGGAAGGGAAATTGAAGAGAAGAAAAGAAGGCTGAAATAAGGGGAAGGGAAGTTGAAGAGGGGAAGAAAAAAGATTGAAATAAGGGGAAAGGGAAATTGAAGAGGAGAAAAGAAGGCTGAAATAAGGGGAAGGGAAGTTGAAGAGGAGAAAAAAAGGCTGAAATAAGGGGAAGGGAAATTGAAGAGTTGAAGATAAGAAAAAAAGGTTGAAATAAGGGGGAAGGGAAGTTGAAGAGGAGAAGAAAACGAGGAGAGGAGGAGGTGAACGAGAGGGGATAACTTAGGGAAACATGCTGAGAACGCAGATATATATCATTGAGAGAAACAAAACAAAAAAAACAAAAAAAAGAATTGGAGAGAGAAGTTTAACGGAAGGGAAAATCGAGATGAACGAACAGAACATGAACGAGACGGGATATCAGAGTGACATAATAGAACGCAAGGGAGAGAACGGAGGGAATGGCAGAGGGAAAGGAAAGGGAATGAAAGGGAAGGAAGGAAAGAAGTGAATTTAAGAGGAAGAGGAAAAGGGTAACTAAGAAGAACACTAAAAGAGGGGATTGAGGAGAATTGAGAGGGTGAAAAAGGGTGCAAGAAGGGAAGAAATGGGGAAGAAGGAAATGCAGGGAGAGAAGGGAGAGGGGAATATGAAGGGGAAAAAGAAAGGGAAACAATGAAACATTAAAAAAGGGGATTGAGAGGAAATAAAAGGATAAAAAAGTGAGTAGGAAAGGTGAAAGGGGAAAGCAGGGAGAGGGGAAACTAAAGAGAAAACGAGGGGAAAAACGGGTAATTGAGGAAAACTATAAGAGAGGAAATTGAGGGGAAACAAGAGAATGAAAAAGTGGGTAGGAAAGAGGGAACGGGGAGGAGGGGAATGCAAGGAGAGGGGAGTGGAGGGAGAGGGGAGAGCAGGGAGAGGGGAAGGCTTGTTAAGTGAGACTAAGAGGGGAGTCGAGGGGAATGGGAGAGGATTAAGGGAGGAGACTGAGTGGGTATAGAATTTGGGTGATGGGGAAGTGAGGGAATGCAGAGGGGACTTAAAATGCCATCAGGGAGGGATACAAGAGGATTGGGGCATTGGGAGAGGGGTGGGGATAGGAGGGGAATGGGAAGGGGAGGTAAGTGGAGGATTGATGAGGATTGATAGGGGACTTTGAGGAGGAAAAAGGGGTAGAGAGTGAGAGAAGGAATTTGGAGGAAGGAATGGTAGAGGAAAGGAAGGTTTGGGAGAAGGGAAGGATGGGAAATGAAGGGAAAGGGAGAGTAAAGAGAAGCTGGGAAGGAGGAACTAAAGGGGAAGGGAGGGAGATAGGAAGAGGAATTGAAGGGGAAGGGAGGGAAGCAGGGAGGGGAAAAGAAGGGGAGGAAGAAGAGGAATTGGAGGGAAAGGAAGGGAAGTTGGAAGAGGAATTGAAGGGAAAGGAAGGGAAGTAGCAAGAGGAGTTGAAGGGGAAGGAAGGGAAGAGGAAGAGAAGCATTAGGAGGAATGGAGGGGAAGGGAGGAGGGAAAGGAAGGGAAAGAGGAGGGGGAACAGAGGAAATGGAGGGAAGGGAATAGGGTAGAAGGAAGGGGAACAGAGGGGAAGGGAGTGAGAAAAAGGAAGGGAAGTAGGTGAAGGAATGGAAGGAAAGGGGATGGGAAGAGAGATGGAGGGGAAGGGTGTAGGAAAAGGAAGGAAAATAAGAAAAGGAACAAAAGGGAAAGAAGTGTGACGCGAAAAACATGAGAAGAAGAGAAGATTATAAAGGAAAGAAAAGGAAGGAAACTATATAGGAGGGAAGAAGGGGGAAGGGGGAGAGGAGGGAAGAGGGCGAGGGAAGAAAAGGGAGTAGGAAAAGATGACTTGAGAACGTAAAAAAAAGACGAGATATGGGAAAGAAAGGAGTGAGGAGAAGGGAACAAAAAGGAGAGGGAGGGAGGGAGGATGTGGAAGGGGGGGGAGGGGGAATAAGGGGCTGGAAGGGAGTAATTCACAGGACCCGAGGTAGAAAGTTTATTTTTTACGATTTAAGAA
>NC_066554.1:6794191-6806691 GCF_024679095.1 Eriocheir sinensis
ACTCTCCCCTGCCTCCCTACCGCCCTCCCTACCTTCCTCACTTCCTCCTCACCTCCCCTTCCTTCCCCTGTCACTCTGTCGGGCCATTCCTCATACTATATCACGTACCACGGACTCAAGTTACTCCGTGTGTCCATGACCGTGACCGTGACTTCTGAGGGGCATGACGGAGGCGACGAAGAAGGAGGAGGAGGAGGAGGAGGAGGAGGAGATGCAAATATGATGAAGGGGGAAATGGAGGTAGAAAATGGGGTTATGGAAGAGACTGCGGAAAAGAGGGGGAGGGGGGAAGGGGGGAACAGGAAGACATGTGGAGAGGGAAGTTGTCATGTTGGGGGGGGGGGAGGTAAGGGAGGAAGGGAGGGAGATGGGGAGGAAAGGTGTGAAGGGAAAGTGGATTGAAAAAGGGAGAGAGAAAGAGGTGGAATATGAGGTGATGGTGGAGGATGGTGTTGAGCCGTTTAAAAAAAAAAAAAAGATGGAAAAGCATACAAAAGGGAGAAGAGATGGAGGTGGAGTAAGGAAGAGTGGAGTGAAGGTAAAGGGAAGGGTGTAGAAGAGAAGGAGAAGGAGAAAAAGGAAGGACAGAGAGGCAGGTGGAGGAGGAGGATGGAAGAAGGAACATGCAAAGGAGATAGAAGGTGGAAGTGGAGACAGGTGGAAAAGAGAGGAGAGGAGTGAAGGTAAAGGGAAGGGTATGGAAGAGAATGAGAAAGAGAAGGAGAGAAAGGAAGGATAGAAAGGCAGGTGGAGGAGGAGGAAGACGGAAGAAGGAAGGAACATGCAAAGGAGATAGAAGGTGGAAGTGGAGACAGGTGGAAAAGGGGAAGACGCGAGTGAAGATAAAGGGAAGGGTATAGAAGAGAAAGAGGAGAGAAAGGAAGGATAGAAAGGCAGGTGGAGGAGGAGGAAGATGGAAGAAGGAAGGGACATGCAAAGGAAATAGAAGGTGGAAGTGGAGACAGGTGGAAAAGGAGAGGACGCATTAAGTGGATGGGAAAAAAAAAAGAGGAAAAGTATGAGATCAGAGTACTTTGCAAGCTTAATTAAAGGGCTACAGTATATATATATGAAGACACGTAGAGCTTCATAAGGGCTGGCAAAGGTACCGCATGAGGTCATAGTCTAATACATAATAAGTTCTGGAAAATATTACTTCACAAACACCGTATTATTAGTATTTCATCGCGTTACGAACCCAATCAACTCACGGGAGAACTTCGTAAGGTCAAAAGAGAACACTGAGGAGGCCAGGTGTTTGAAAAGGTCAGGTAGCTAATAAGTTCCCATCCCCCCGCCCCCCAAAAAATATTAGATAAGGTCATGCACTTGTATTATGTGTATGTATATTCTAGAGGAGGTGTACATACATACCCTATACATGAAACACACACACACACACACACGCACACTCACTCACCTGTGGCTCCAGTCTCGTGCAGAAGGAGGAGGAGGAGGACTGGGAGGAGGTCGGCGGGGGAGGTCCCTTGATAGCTACGCCCTCTGGAGATAGCTCGCTACTATATCCGTGAGGTGTGAGGACTGGCAAACGAGGGACACACCTGCCTCACACCTGCCTCACCCCTGCCTCACCCCCGCTGCTCCCTCACCCTCTCCGTCAGTGTGTCAAGGCCGCCCTCAGCCTCCCAGAGTAGACGGATGGAGGGACAGAGACAGAGGGAGAGTCACACAGTACAGGCCCCAGAGAGCACAGGGAAGGCACTCGTCACACGTCACTTGGCACTCTGGCTCCCGGGGGCGTCATGGAGTGCCACGGGGGGCGGGGTGCATGGCTGTGTGCGTGAGGGGGGGCGTGCGAGGGGGTGGAGGGGCGCGTGTGTGGCGGAAGGGCGGAGCGTGTAGTGGAGCGTGGTTACCTCACGAAGACCAAGCTGGCACTGTCTTCTGCTGTACCACCACCACCACCACCGCCTCCTCCGCCAACTGTTGCCCCGCCCCTCTCACTCCCGCGCCGCATCCCGACCAGCACCTCCACCACCATCACCACCAATGTATCTATCATTATCTATCACCTTTCGGTTTTTTTTTCTCTCTCTCGTCACTCTCTTTCTACATGTCTATCTTATTTTTCGTCTTTCAGTACCTCATCCTCATCCTCCTCTTCCTCCTTCTCCTCTTCTTTTGTTTATTCTTTTTTTCTCCTCTCTCTTTCTCGATCTGTCTATCTATCTCATGTTATTTTTTGCCTCCCATCTTCCTCTGTTTATCCTTTAAATATCTCCTCTTTCTCCCCATCCTCCTCCTCCTCCTCCTCCTTCTCTATCACCTCGTTCTCTTTTTCTCTCTTTTTCTCTTTATTTCATGTTATCTTACACATCCTATCTTCCTATGTATCGCCTTTAATACTTCCTCTTCCTCCTCTTCTTCCTCCTCCTCCTCCTCCTCCTCCTCCTCCTCCTCATCGTCACCGCTTCGATGGGTCCAGCACCTGTTATCCCCTCTCAAACACACACACACACACACACACACACACACACACGCACACACACCAAAACTAGGGCAGGAGGACCGAGTGTGTGCGTGGGTCTGTCGGTCTTTAAAGCACTCGGCAAATAGGGAAGAGGAGGAGGAGGAGGAGGAGGAGGAGGAGGAGGAGGAGGATGCCGGGGACGAAGAAGAGATAGAAGAGTAAGAGGAGGAAGAGGAGTTGGAGGAGGATAGAGAATAGGGTGAGGTAAAATAGACTTCATGGGATCATGTTATTAGGTGGGTAATAGATTACACGGAGTTTAGGGGTCAAAGGAGCTGCCTCGCCTAGGGGCCTCGGCCTGCAGTCTCCTGCGTTCTTATGTTCTTATGTTCTTATGAGTATAAAGAAAAGGAGAAGGAGGAGGAGGAAGAAGAAAAGGAGGAGGAGGAGGAGAACAAGAAAAAGAAAAAGAAAAAAACAAGAAAAACAGATAAAAGAAGAACGAAAAGAACAAGAACAAGAACATGAACAAGGAGGAAGTAAGTAGCGGGCTTTTTTATATATTTTTCTTTACGCCCTTGAACTGTCTCCTTAGCTGTAAAAAAAAAAAAATAGATTATGATGAAAATGAAAAATATAAAAACAGTGACAATGAAAATGATGATGATGATGATGATGATGATGAGGAGGAGGAGGAGGAGGAGGAGGAGGAGGAGGAGGAGGAGGACAATGAGGAAGGGATTCTGTTCGTTCATCGCCTGGGCACCTGTCAGTCAACCCGTCACAGTCTGTCCATCTGTCTGTCTGTCCATCTGTCTGTCTGTCCATCTGTCTGTTTGTCCATCTGTCTGTTTGTCCATCTGTCTGTCTGTCCATCTGTCTGTCTGTCTGTCTGTCTGTCTGTCCATCTGTCTGTCTGTCTGTCTGTCCATCTGTCTGTGTCTGTCTGTCTGTCTGTCTGTCTGTCTGTCTGTCCATCTGTCTGTGTCTGTCTGTCTGTCTGTCTGTCCATCTGTCTGTGTCTGTCTGTCTGTCTGTCTGTCTGCGTGGAGGGAAGCCGAACAAGGGACGAATTATTCTGGTCCAGTTTATTTGTTTATCTTTTATTTTTAATGTATTTCTTTATAGCAACTAATTCACGGTCATTAACGCTAACACCCTCTTCCTCTTCTCGGCTTTCATCAACACACACACACACACACACACACACACACACACACATGCTTTGGGAAATGCGTGAATCATATGGGGGATTATTTTTAAGAGAGAGAGAGAGAGAGAGAGAGAGAGAGAGAGAGAGAGAGAGAGAGAGAGAGAGAGAGAGAGAGAGAGAGAGAGAGAGAGAGAGAGAGAGAGAGAGAGAGAAATAAAATCCTCCACCATAATTAACCTGCCAACAACTCCTCTTTACCTGCCTATTAATTCTTATCATTATTATTATTATTATTATTATTATTATTATTATTATTATTATTATTATTATTATTATTATTATTATTATTATTATTATTATTATTATTATTATCATTATTATCACTATTATCACTTTTCCTACTACTACTACTACTATTACTACTACTACTACCACTACTACTACTACTATTACCATTATTACGTTAACAATCAATTCCGTTTTCTTTCTGCTAGTTAGGAATTGGGTAGTATGGGGGACTCAGGTAGGAGGGAGAAGGGGGGGAGAGAGGGGGGAGAGGGAAGGGGAAGGGGTGGGGGTAATATCTAGTTAGAGGAGGGGGGAAGGGGTATAGGGGTGGCTGCCTGGCTGGGATTAACGTACACACACACACACACACACACACACACACACACACACACACACACACACACACACACACACTTTTTTTCCACTGAACGTGATTGCCTCCTGCTCCTCCTCTTCCTCCTCACTATTCTTTTTCTTCATTTTTCTCCTCCTCCTCCTCCTCTTCCTCCTCCTCAAAATTAGCCTCACTCTCCTCTCATCTCCTTCCTTCTCGGTTTTCCTTCTTCCTCTCCTCTTCACCTTCCTCCCTTATCTCATTCCTCCTTCTCCGTTTTCTCCTCCCACATCTTTCCTCACTCTCCTCCTTCTGTTCATCCTTCAACTTTTTTCCTTCCGTCCGCGCGTTCCTCACTTCACTCTTCCTTTCATTGCTCCTCCTTCCCTTCTTCCTCCGCCTTTCCTTGTCCGACTTCACAAGCTTATTTTCTTTAATCCACTTATCTCCCTTATTTTCCCTTGTCTCCCTTTCAGATGACGTTCCACTCCCTTTCTCTTCCCGTTTCCGTCCCTTCCACTCCTAATGCCCTTCCTTTACTCCCCTCTTCTTTCTTATCTTCTACATTTTCATTCTTTTCTTTCTATCTCTCTCTACTTCATGCCCTGCTTTCCTTCCTATCTACCCTTCCTACCTTGTCGTGTTCCTCCATCCCTTCCATTCCCACCTGTCTCTCTCTCTCTATCATCCCTCCCTCCCTCCGTCGCTTCAATGAGTTTAAGTTTGATAAAGTCACATTTAATAAAGACATAGACAGGAATTGGTTAAGTAATAGAGGTGGATGAGTGGAACAGGCTTGGCAATTGTGGTGAATGCCAACTCGATAGATAGTGTCAAGAAAAGGTTAGGTAATGTTGTGGATGGAGAGGATAGGTGGGGATAGGAGGTGTTGGGTTTACAGGAGTCATGGATAAGGGGATGTATGGTGTCAGGTATTGCCCTTTGTTGCCAATTGACCTCTTGCACACTCATCTTTTTCTTAACCTATTGACAGTCCTCCTATCTGCCTCTTCCACTCCTCTCACTTTCCCTCCGTGTACTTCCCTTCTAATTGTCCTTCTTTTCTATCTGTCGTCCCTCTCTCCCTTCATCTAAGACTTGTCCCTTCTTCCCTATCTTCCTCCTTCCCTTTCCTATGTTCTTCCTTCTCTTCACCTTCATACTTGTCCCTACCGGCACTTCTTCCCTCATGCACTTCCATCATCTCTCCCTCCCACCCTCGCCCACACTCTCTCTCTCTTTCCCTCTCTCCCCTTCCTTCCCCTCTTTCCCTTTCTCCTTCACCTTCACACTCCCTCCGCCTCCGCATACCACCTGCGTCCCTGACTACGAATCTGCGCATTCAGCTGTTCATCCTTCATTTCGGGATGGTCGATAAATAATTCGTACCTGGGGAAACCTGGGGAAGGTAAACTGTGGTGACCAGGATGTTGCACTAACCCTGTGGCACCTAACCTAACCTAACCTAACCTAACCTTACCTAACCTAACCTAACCTAACCTTACCTAACCTAACCTTACCTAACCTAACCTAACCTAACCTAACCTAACCTTACCTAACCTAACCTAACCTAACCTAACCTAACCTAACCTTACCTAACCTAACCTAACCTAACCTAACCTAACCTAACCTAACCTAACCTAACCTAACCTTACCTAACCTAGCCTAACCTATCCTAACCTAACCTTACCTATCCTAACCTAACTTTACCTAACCTAACCTAACCTAACCTAACCTTACCTAACCTAACCTAACCTAACCTTACCTATAGTGTATGATCCCAGCTTTACCTTTAATTTCATACCTGTTCTTTCCGTACCCGCTTTACCTCTCTCCCTCCCCCCCTCTTCCCCCTCCTCCCACCTCCCCCCCCCCACCCCCCCGCCCGCCAATGGCCTACATCCGTGTCGTCTTGTGCCTCAGAACACACTCACTAATGGAGGGCTTCCTGAGGCGTCGGGGCCCCCTATACCTCCTCCTCCACCCCGCGCGTGTAATCCTCCTTCTCCTCCTCCTCCTCACGCCCCTTCACGCCTCATCTTCCTTCTTCTTCTTCTTCTTCTTCTTCGCACCTTCTGTTTTCTTCTCCTCCTCTTCTGACACCTGTTAATGCCTTCTTCTCCTCTTCCTAACGCCCCTCCATGCCTCCTACTCTTCCCACTTTCTGCTTCCTCCTCCTCCTCCTCCTCCTCCTTATGCCCCTCCATGCCTCCTCCCCTTCTTCCCATCTTCTGCTTTCTCCTCATCGTCCTCCTCCTCCACGCCTCTTCATGCCTCCCTTTATTTCCACCTTCTGTTTCCTCCTCCTCCTCCTCCTCCTTCTCCTCCTCCTCTTCCCACCTTCTACTTCCTCCTCTTCCTCCTCCACAACCCCCTTCACCCCTTCTTCCCATCTTCTAACTCTTCCTCTTCCTCCTCCTCTCGCCCCGACATCCATATCTTCCTCCATATCTTCCTGCTTCTGCCTCCTCCTCCTCCTCCTCTTCCCACCTTCTACTTCCTCCTCTTCCTCCTCCACAACCCCCTTCACCCCTTCTTCCCATCTTCTAACTCTTCCTCTTCCTCCTTCTCACGCCCCGACATCCATATCTTCCTCTATATTTTCCTGCCTCCTCCTCCTCTACTCTGAAAAGATTACACACATAAGAGTCCCATCGTATAAAGAACGACTCGGGTGACTCAGCCTCTCTACTACGGCGGAAAGGAGACGCTTACGAGGAGATTTGATTCAAGGCTTCGAGGCGCAATAAGCCGCGACGTTAAAAAAAAAAAAAAAAAAAAAAAAAAAATTCAAGTATACCTGGAGAAGTTGAATAGCGCCGATCACTTCAATTTTTTTTTTTTTTTACTCCATACTAACCCAAGAACCAAAAAAAAAACGGTCCATTGATCCGAGAGAGGCGATGTAATACAAAAGTCGGTAGGAGGGTGTTTCTTTTTTCTTCCTATATCAAACTGAGTCATCCGCCAATGCAACAACCTTCCTGCAGTTTGATTAGTGCGAAAACCGTTAACTCCTTTGAAAATCGCAGTGACCATGAGTTTCCTGGGTTAAATATAAACTGAACCTCTGTACCGACGTGTTTTGATCTCCTCGTCAAGCAGTGAATTGACTTTCCAGCAGATTAAATCACTACAGAGAGCAACCTCGTCATGACCCAATAGGCTTTCGCGTTGCCCGTCTTTCCATGCTTCTATGCTTCCTCTCTCTCCTCCCTCCCTTCCTTCAGCCACCTCTTCACAGCTCCTTAAGTCTACTCCTTCTTCCTCCCCGCACCTGCAGCCTCCTATCGCTTCCGTCCTCACCCACACCCTATCTCCTCCTCCTCCTCTTCCTCTTCTTCTCACTCTACACAAGCCTCCACTCACTCCCCTCACCGTTCCCTCCCACTCACCCTTCCCATCTACGCAAACCTTCAACTCCTCCCCACCTCTCCCATCTACAAAGCTTCCACTAACTCCGCCTTTTCTCTCTCCACACAAGCCTCCACCTACTCCACCCTCTACACAAGACCCACCTCCTCTTCGTTTTCCATCTACACAATCCTCCACCTCCTCCCCCTTCCCCATCTACACAAGCTTCCATCCACTCCTCCTCCCTCTACACAATCTTCCTCCTCCTCCTCTTCCCTATCTACACAAGCTTCCACCCACTCCTCCTCTTCCCTCTATACAATTTCCACCTCCTTCACCTTCTGGTCTTCTAATTATATGAAAGACATTGAATTACTCGAGAGAGTACAGCGACGCGCTACAAAAATGATACCATCATTGAGAATGCAACCTTACGAAGAGTGATTCAAGCGACTCAACCTCTTCACGTTGGAAAAGAGACGACTGCGGGGAGACTTGATACAAGTCTCCAGGTGCCTGAACAAGCTCAGCAATGTTGATCACTCCAGACTCTTCACGCTACAATCTAACCCGAGGACAGAAAACAACGGGAAAACAATTCAAGTGCAGCGATGCGTTACGGATATCGGCAGGAGTTATTTTTCCAACAGAGTCGTCCGCCACTGGAACAGACTTCCTACAGGAGTGGTTAGTGCGGAAACAATCAACTCCTTTAAAAATGGCATTGACCGTCAGTGTTGCGTCGGGAGTGAAGTAAACGTATCCATGAATACGTACAGTGCTTTAATCCTTCCCATAAGCCACTCCGATGGCTGACGGCTTGATTTAATCACTGAAATCAGGCAGCCTCGTAATGAACCAATAAGCTTTCTGCTGCCTGTTCGTCCATGTTTCCATGTTTATCCCTCTACATAAGTCTCCACCTACTCCTCCCTCTACATAATCTTCCACCTACTCCCCCCTTCTCAATCCTCCACTTCCTCCCTACCTCCCTTATCACAAATTTCCATCTCTTCTTCCTTTTCCATCTCTTCTCCCTCTTCTCCATCTCTTCTCAACACTACTGCAACACACATTCTCCCGCGCCTCCCCCTCCCCTCCCCCCCACAACAATATCTTCCTTCCGCTACCTTCCTTTCAAGAGACACTTATGTTCCATCTTTCCTCCTCCTTCTCTTCTTCTTCCTCCTCTTCCTCCTCTTCATATCTACTGCACTCCTTCTTCCGTCCCAATACAGTTTCATCTTCCTCCTCCTCCTCCTCCTCCTCTTCAGTAACCCGACATTTATATCTACTGCTCTCCTCCTTCTGTCCCAGTGCTGTTTCATCTTCTTCTTCTTCCTCATCATCACCATCATCCTCTTTTTAGTAGCCAATATAGGAAGTAACGTTTCACTATGCATCTCCTCCTCCTCCTCCTCCTCCTCCTCTTCAGTAACCCGACATTCATATATACTGCTCTCCTCCTTCTGTCCCAGTACTGTTTCATCTTCTTCTTCTTCCTCCTCATCGTCATCATCAACCTCTTTTTAGTAGCCAATATAGGAAGTAACGTTTCACTATGCATCTCCTCCTCCTCCTCCTCCTCCTCCTATTGCATTTCCTCTTCGGCAAGCGATACAAGTAGCAACACTCCTCTTCCTCTTCCTTAACAGACAATATAAACAATAACACCGCTCCTCCTCCTCCTCCTTCTCTTCTTTCTCCCCTTCTTCCTCCTCCTCTTCGTCAGGGAATGAAAGTTAAGTGACAACACACCTCCTCCTCCTCCTTCTATAGACAATATCAGCAGTAACACTAATCCTCCTCCTCCTCCTCCTCCTCCTCCTCCTACTCCTCCTCCTGACCCGCCCCGTCACGCCCCTCTCTCACCCTGCCATCCATCCGGACGTCACCTCTTACGTCAGTGTTGTTGTTTTTGTTGTTTTTTTGTTATTTTTAGGAGCGGTGGTGGTGGTACAGTAGTGGTGGTATAGTAGTAGTAGTAGTAGTAGTAGTAGTAGTAGTAGTAGTAAAATAACCAGTCATCATCATTATCATCATTATCATTACCAAAGAGAGAGAGAGAGAGAGAGAGAGAGAGAGAGAGAGAGAGAGAGAGAGAGAGAGAGAGAGAGAGAGTGATGACGACCCAGGCGATAATGACACCGGACGATCCCTCGACTCTCGTAGGACATGATTGACAACCCAATGACGACCCACGCCATAATGACCCCTGACAATCCCAGGACACTCTTAGAGCTAACTAAATAACTAAATAGCTAAATAACTAACAAATTATCAATATAACTAACTCTTTGACTATCTAACAATTGAACTAGCTATTTACCTAAGTGTAGTTAATAGACTTTTCATGTTGCCTACTCTTTCATGCTTCCTTGATGCTTTCTCCTCCTTTTCCAACCCTTATTACGTCTCATCCTCCACCTCCTCCTCCTCCTCCTCCTTCTCCTCCGACACCGACTTTAAGGCCCTTTTCACACGGGGCCACTTAGCAGCGCTGCCGCTGGTAAATAATGGAGATGAATGGAGGTTTCCACACGCAGCCACGACCACCAGCAATAGTGCTGCAGACGGATCTGAATGGTTGCCTCCACCGCCGGTGGCAACCACAAAAAGTAGCGCTGCTCGTCACGATACATGGCATTCAGTGGGAGCTTTCACACATAGCTACGGCAGCGGCACTTTTTAGCAGCGCGTGCGTGGCGCAATTGTAGCGTTGCTAACGCTCGACTCAACCCCAGCAGTGCTGCTCAGAAACGCTGCTAAGTGTGAAAGGGGCCTCAGCAGCGCCTCTCAGCGGCACCGCCAAAATCGGGTCAGGTGCTAGCAACGCCACCGACGCGCGTGAGTAGTGCTGTTGCAGCGCTGCTGAGAAGCTCTGCCAAGTGGCCTAGTGTGAAAAGGGCCGTAATGCTACTTCTTACATTTCAAGTTTTACCGCTTCAGTTCCTCCTCCTCCTCATCATCATCATCATCATCATCATCATCATACACCTCCTCCTACCCCTGTACCTCCTCCTCCAACTCCACTTTCTCTTCCTACTTCCTCCTGATCCTAAAATGCCTTCGTCTTCTCACTTCTTCATTCTCCTGTTTTACTACTGCTACCATTACTACTACTACTGCTACTACTACTACTACTACTACTACTACTACTACTACTACTACTACAGCTCTGACTTCCTCCTCCTTTTCCTTTCCCTCCTCCTCCATCTCCTCATATTTCTATTCCTACTTCTCCCTGAGGAGGAGGGGAGGGGGAAAGAAGAGTTGGGAAGCAAGTTTCTTTTTTTAGGCTGGGCTATTAGGCCTTTTTTTAGGTTTTGATTATTTTGTTTTTATTTTTTTATTATCATCATTCACACAGTCATCCATTCAGCATATACACATCTCTTAACATATAAAGAAAAACAGATTAAACAATTACATCCGGGAGGACCTAACCAAAGCAAGCTAAGCAGGGGTGGGCGGGGGGACACAAACACACACATTCATACACCCAGGACTGTGTGGCCCAGCGATAAGGAAGGAAGAAGGAAACATGGAAACATGGAAATGCAGGCAACAGAAAGCCTATTGGCTCATTACGAGGTCGCCCGCTTGGGTGATTTAATCTGCTCGACCGCCACTTGGGGCTTGGTGAGCAGATGAAAGCACCTCGATATTGAGGAGCAGATGGAAGCCCCTCGTTATTCAGTTTACTCCTGACGCAGCGAAATGACGGTCGATTCTATATTTGAAGGAGTTGATGGTATTCGCATTTACTACTTCTGAGGGAAGATTGTTCCAGTGGCGGATGACTCGGTTTGAAAAGAAACTCCTTCCAATGTCTGTGTTACATCGACTCGACTGAATGGGTAAACCGTTATTTCTAGTTCTTGAGTTGGTTTGCAGTTCAAAGAATTTGGAGTAATCGACGTTATTGAACTTTTTTAGATACTTGAAGACTTGAATCATATCCCATCGTAGGCGTCTTTTCTCCAATGTAAAGAGATTGAGTCGCTTGAGTCGTTCCTCGTACGGTTGAGCCCTTAAGGTTGGAATCATCTTTGTGGCGCGTCGTTGAATCCTTTCCAGTAAAGCAATGTCCTTTCTGTAATTGGGAGACCAGAACTGCACTGCATACTCGAGGTGCGGTCTTACCATGGAATTATACAAGGATAGCATCACGTCTGGTGTTTACACGAAGTTCCTCGCTATGAACCCGAGCATAATGTTGGCCTTGTTGTATGCTTTCTTACAGTGATTCGCGTGTTTCAGGTCACTGCTGATAGTGACTCCAAGATCCTTTTTCCTCCTGCATCGCTTGCAGAGGTCTCCCATTCATGGTGTATTTGTGGTTACTATTTTGGGACCCAATGTGCATGACTTTGCATTTGTCAACATTAAAAGACATTTGCCATTTTTCCGACCATTCGATAATGTGATTGAGGTCTTTCTGAATGATTTCGCAGTCGGTCTTTGTGAGGGCATCTCCACCCACCTTGGTGTCATCTGCAAATTTCGATATTGTGGATTTCAGTCCTGATTCTAGGTCATTGATATATATGATAAAGAGGATGGGTCCCAGCACTGACCCTTGAGGCACTCCACTAGTGACTGGAAGCCAATCGGAAGGCTGTCCGTTGAGTAGTACTCGTTGTTTTCTGTCGGTGAGCCAATCTCTTATCCACGCGATCAGATTGGCTCCGATGCCCGCCGAGTGCAGTTTCTTAAGGAGTCGCTCGTGCGGTACCTTGTCGAAGGCTTTCTGAAAGTCCAGGTATATAACATCACTGGGGATGTGGGCATCCCAGTTCTTATATATACCTTGGAAGAAGTCTAATAAATTCGTTAGGCAGGAGCGCTTGTTTCTGAAGCCATGCTGGGTGTCGGAGATTACATTATTGTTTTCTAGAAACTTAACAAGTTTATCTCTAATAATCTTTTCGAGTATT
>NC_066554.1:6809191-6854191 GCF_024679095.1 Eriocheir sinensis
CGACCGTCACTTCCTTCAACTTAATATCAACTAGAGTAGAAATGCAACGTTTTGGAGTCTTCTGATTAATGTAAAATCACTTAGGTTTAAGGACAGACCACCAAGTCTGGACCATGGGGTCTGTGTGGTCTGATTTTCTATGTAAATCTATGTAAATCTCTCTCTCTCTTGAACCAAACAACAAAGGGAAGTGATCAATGGAGCTGGATCGCTGAAAATGAACGCCTGTCACTATTGGTCATTTAGAACTCTGGGTCCCCATTCTTAAACATATCGAACTCCCATCACGACTATTTTCCAAGCCCACAGAGAAGATTAACAGGGTTTTCATGGGTAATTTTCCCGTTCAAGGTGCAGAAGTCGTGTAATATTATCGCTAGGATCACAGAGCAGTTCATGGAAATCCCAGCAACTTCTACACGAGACTTTTCAAACAGGCAAAATTGAGGTGCAATGTCAAATTATAACGATTAGTCCAAAGTCAAATTATAACGATTAGTCTTTGCTGAGGTGCTGAGAAGGTTAAGAATACGGGCTCTGGTTCTGGAATAGTCTCATAGGACGCTGCTATTGGCCCGGTGCTGTTCCTAATACACATCAATGACATCGAAGAGGAACTACGTAGTACAATATTTGTTGGGGACACGAAGACTGATTAGCTCGGTCCTCTCAAACCAAGACAGGCTCCGTTTTCTTGCCACCCAAATAAATAGAAAGAAAGGAAAGAAAGATGAAAAGAAAGGAATGGAAGATAGAAAGGGAACGAGCAAAGAACATTCACGAGATAAAATTATAGAGTAGTAGTAGTAGTAGTAGTAGTAGTAGTAGTAGTGGAGGGTAGTTGGGTTTGAGCATGACTTCGGACACAGTTTATATAGGGGCTGAGAGGGTGTTGTTGTTTTCATCTCCGAGGTCATAAAAGCCAGGACGGACGAGTGTGAACTGCGATTATGGTGAAGTCCAACACCTGTGCTCTCTCTCTCTCTCTCTCTCTCTCTCTCTCTCTCTCTCTCTCTCTCTCTCTCTCTCTCTCACACACACACTATCTATCTATCTGTCTATCTATCCGTCTATCTATCTATCTATCTACCTACCTACCTCCAATCCACCTATCCTGATAAAACAAATGATCTACCTCTTCAATTCAATCCCTTCTCTCTCACCTAGCAAAAGAACCTGAATTTTCATGAAGATTGAATAGAAGAAGAAAAACAGGATGAGAGAGAGAGAGAGAGAGAGAGAGAGAGAGAGAGAGAGAGAGAGAGAGAGAGAGAGAGAGAGAGAGAGAGAGAGAGAGAGAGAGAGAGAGAGAGAGAGAGAGAGATGGAGCAAAGAAGAAGGGAGGTGTGTAGAGGAGCAAGGAGGTAGAAAATGGAGGAGGGGGAGGAAGAGTAGAAAAAGGAAAGGAAGGAAGGAGGAGGAGAATTACACAGGGAAAGAGATAATGAGAGGCGAGGGGAGAGGGAGGAAGAAGCTTGGAGGAGAAAGATTGAGAAGGGGAGAAGGAAGAGGAAAGAAAGGCATAACGGGAAAACAATGGAGAAGAAAGGAAGAAAAGGAAGAAGAAAGAAAGAAAAGGGAGAACAAAGGAAGTAGTAAAATGGTGAATGGAGGAGATGAACAGGAACAAAAAGGTAAGTAACGAAGGAAGGAAGCAAGAGAGAAGACAAGAAGGAAGGGAGAAATTGATAAAGAAAGAAAGGAAGAAAGGAAGAAAGGAAGGAAGGAAGGAAGGAAGGAAAGAAGAGAATGAGAGGAAGGAAAAATGGAAGGAAGGAAAGAAAGAAAGAAAACGAAAAACAGAGAGAGGAATGGAAGATAGAAAAGGAAAGATAGAATGGAAAATAGAAAGAGGAATGGAAGATAGAGAAGGAAAGATAACAAAGAAGGAAAGTGAGAGGATATAATAAAGAAAGAAAATGGATATACGGAAGAAAGGAAGGGGAACTGGAAGGAAGAAAATGAGAAAGTGAGAAAGAGAAAACTGAGAGAAAAAGAGATAATAAGTAGATAAAAAGTAGATAGTAAGTAAATTTATGAGAAGAAAGAATTAATTAAAATGACAACTACCCTACACTTACACATTAACTGATAAAGCAAAGTATAAAACAACGAGTAAATAAGAAATAAATATGATAAACAGAAGCGTAAACATAATCAACATAAAAGGTAAAAAACGATAAATAAAAAATAGAAAAAAATAAAACTAATATCAAACACTCACAAGATCGATCAAGAGGAGCAGAGAGGTAACTATTTTTCTTCTTTTTTTCTTTTAATTACTTTCCTTTCTTTTTTTATTTTGATAGGACCCAAAAGATCCCGAATTCCTCCTGGGGTTAAAATAATCATACTCTCCAGTTGGGGGGAGGAAGGGGGGAAGAGGGGAGAAGAGGGGGAAGAGAAGAGGACAGAAGGGGAGTGAAGGGAAGGAAAGGGGAAAGGCAGGAGGAAGCGAAGGGGAGGGACGAGGGAGAGGCTGGTATGGGGATGGAAGGGAAGGGGAGGAAAGGGAATAAGGTGGGAGGGAAAGGAAAGAAAGAAAAAGAGGAGGAAAAGGAGAAAAGGGAGAGGAAAGAAGGAGAGACAGTAGGAGAAAGGAAGGGAAAGACTATTATAGAATGAGGAATGAATGGAATGGAAGAAAAGGGAATAAAGGAAAGAGGTGGGATAAGGGAGGGGAATAAAGGAAGGGAGGGAGAAGGAAAGGCAGATAAAGGGGAGGGAAGGGGAAGGAGAGAGAGACACGAGGAAGAGGAGGGGATAGAGAGGCTGGTATGGGGATGGAGTGGAAGGGAAGGGAAGGGAACAGGAAGGAAAGATGCATGGGGTAAGGGAAGGAAGGAAAGAAAGGGAGGAAAAGGAAAGAAAGGGAGGGAAAGGAGAGGAAAGAGGAAGGAGAAACACAGGAGGAGAAGGGAAGGGAGAAATTGGTATAGGGAAGGAATGGAAGGGAAGGAAAAAGAACAGAAGAACAGAGGTATGGTAAGGGAGGGAAAGGGAGGAAAAGAGGAGGAAAGGGAGAGAAGGGAGAGAAGGGGGAGGGAAGGGGAGCGTTGACCTAACTATCCAATTGCGACAGTGGAAGAGAAGGAAGAGGAAGAGGAAGTGGAGGAGGAGGAGGAGAAGGAGAAGGAGGAGGAGAAGGAGAAGGAGGAGAAGGGTGGGGGAATAAAGAAGGAAACTCGGCGCCTTGCCATCTTCCTCCTCCTCCTCCTCCTCCTCCTCTTCCTCCTCCTCCTCCTCCATGTCGGCAAGAAGAGGGTCTCCACACTTCTTCCGTATTGCAGTGGTATGTGTGTGTGTGTGTGTGTGTGTGTGTGTGTGTGTGTGTGTGTGTGTGAGAGAGAGAGAGAGAGAGAGAGAGAGAGAGAGAGAGAGAGAGAGAGAGAGAGAGAGAGAGAGAGAGAGAGAGAGAGAGAGAGAGAGAATAATTAAGTCCTCTAATCATCCTTCTCTCCCAGCATCGTACAAGTGAGATCAAACAGATTAAAAAAAATAAATAAATAAAAAAAATAATAAAGATGGCTGGATAATTACAGGACTTGAGTAGTAAACAGCCTTCCTTTGACTACCATTCACTCATCTATAGTTAAATAAAGAGAAATAAAGACCATTCTACTTTGGGTCCACGATGAGTATAAAAGAAAACGGAGAGGACAACGGGGAGGAAAGAGGAGCATAAATAAAGAGGAAGAGGAGGATACAAGAGGAAAGAGGAGGATAATAATGGAGGAGACAACGGCATGAGGAAGAAGAAAGACTGGAGGAGGAAAATTATGATAAAGAGGAATAAAGAAAGAGATCCTGCTATTACAATGAGATCAATACTTATAACAACCATCTATCAGTAAAGGGGCTATTACGCTTGGCAAATTTCCCGTCGATATTCAGTCAAACCACGATTTCCGCTAGCGTGGTTCTCATTTGTTTCTTGTTATTGCTGAAGATGATAGTGAGTAATACCGTCGTCCTTCGGTGAAATCAACCGTAGCTTTGGAAGATCGTGGACACGTCAGAAAACCACGGAAATATGAGAACCACACCAGGGAAATCGTGGTTTGACTGAAGATCCACGGAAAATATGCCCAGTGCAGTAGCCCAGGAAGGAGGAAAACCAGACCATCCTTCTGTTTTGGGCACACGATGACAGCCCCACGTATATAACAACTATCCATTAGTAGTTATATATAAAAAGGAAATTGAAACCCTCCTATTGCAAGTACACAGCGAGAGGACCACGAACAGAGAGTAACACGATAAAAATAGAGAAATAAAGAGAGGATGTTTTCTCTTGCAGGAATATTAGGAGACTGAGGAAGGTGAGAAGGAGAAGGAGGAACAACAAGAACACGAAGAATAAGAGAAAGAACAATATAAGGAAGAAAGGAAGAATAAGGAGGAAGTGAATGGGGGGGGTTATGGGGAGGTTAAGTAGAGCAAGGATGATGATGGAGAAAAAAATTAAAGAAAAAGAAGAACAAGAAGAACAAGAACAAGAATAAGAAAAGAAAAAAAAACTAAAAGAAGAAAAGGAAAGAAAAAGAGAAAAGAAAGAAAGAAAGAGAGGAGTAATAAACAGAGAGAAGAACAAGAAGAACAAGAACAAGAACAAGAAAAAAGAAAAAGAAAAAAACTGGATGAAGAAAAGGAAAAAGAAAGAGAGGAGTAATAAACAAAGAGAAGAAGAAAAACAAGAACAAGAACAAGAACAAGAAAAAGGAAAAAGAAAAAGAAAAAATGGAAGAAGAAAAAGAAAGAGAGAAAGAAAGAGAGGAGTCATAAACAAAGAGAGGAGGAGGAGGAGGAGAAGGAGGAGGTTGAATAGCAGTAGAAAAGAAGATGTGGATAAAAGAGTAAAGAAGAAGAAAAAGGAGAAAAAGAAGAAGAGCAAGAACAGGTATCAGTAGAAAAGAAGACGGGGATAAAAGAGTAAAGAAGAAGAAAAAGGAGAAAAAGAAGAAGAGCAAGAACAGGTATCAGGTTTCTTTGGACAATAACGGGGCGGGATCCAGTGTCTCATCTCCCAATTACCTTAATGAGAAAACACCTCCACTCACCTCCCTCTCCCTCTCTCCCTCCCTCTCCCTCCCTCAAGTTACTCGGTTACGTGGTATGTTTGCCACCTCTCCCTTCCTCCCTTGCTCTCTCCCTCTCATACCTTCCATTTCCCCTCCCTTTTCCTTCCTTTTTTTCACTCCTCTCTCCCTCCCTCCCTCGCTCTCTCCCTCTCATACCTTCCTCTCTCTCTCTCTCTCTCTCTCTCTCTCTCTCTCTCTCTCTCTCTCTCTCTCTCTCTCTCTCTCTCTCTCTCTCTCTCTCTCGTGATCAGTATTGCGTTGAACGAGAGGCAGGACACAGGAATACTGATAAGATGATCGGTCCTCTCAGGCGAATTTTTAGGATCACTCGAAAAGGCAGCTAATTTAAGGCACATAAAAGGTGATTGCCGGGTATTAGTGTTGGGTTACGGGAGGCGAGATAAGGCTGGAGAGGATGGGGAGGGAGGGAGGGATACGTGAAAGAGGGGAGAGGAAAGGGGAGAGGAAAGGGGAGACGGTCTACTACATGAGATGATGGAGTGGCCTGTGTGTGTGTGTGTGGGTGTGTCAGAGTTGCCAAATTATCGTACTCAAAACATCGCATTTATCAGTTCCAGGGCCCAAAACTTTCTTACCCACACAGATAACGAAATACCAGTTAAAGTTCTCGTTAAAAGCATTACTTATTGGCGTTTGTTTGCGATAGCTGTGACTCGGAAACCGGAAAATACGATGTGCTGAGTGGCTGAGTACGATAATTTGGTAACCCTGGTGTGTGTGTGTGTGTGTGTGTGTGTGTGTGTGTTTCATTATTCATACGTATGTGTATAACATTTTGAATAACTCTTTTGAACGAGAAGCTTTACTCTGTCCTCCCGTTCGTTTATGCAAGAGAAGAGACGGAAAAGAGATTGATTGATTGATTGATTGATAGTTTATTGTTGCAAGTAAAACAACAAAGGAGAAAAGAGTTGCATGGATGGCCAGACACACTATGGTCCGGGCCAGGTCATCAAATCCTGTGTAAAGGGTCTATTACACTGGGCAAGTTTTCCGTGGATCTTCAGTCAAACCACGATTTCCGCTGATGTGGTTCTCATATTTCCGTGGTTTTCTGACGTGTCCACGATCTTCCAAGGTTACGGTAGATTTCACTGAAGGACGACGGTATTACTCATCTTCATCAGCAGCAATAACAACAAACAACTGAGAACCACACTAGCGAATATCGTGGTTTGACTGAAGATCCACGGAAAATATGCCCAGTGTAATGGCCGTAAACTGAAGAGGCCATTGTGAAATATCAGTAGGCTTCTCAAGCAAGATATTATTGTAACCCGTATTGGGAGTCCCTGTTTGAGTTTCTAAGTAACACAAATTTGCTTTTAATTATCCTCTTGAGTAACCTACTTATTACTGCCGACGTCACACTAATGGGCCTGTTATTACCTACCATTTCTCTACCACCTTTTTATTTTTTTTAAACGGTGTAACATAACCCATCTTCTAATCAGAGGAGCACTGGCATTCTGAGGGGGCATATCAAAATGTGGTTGTGAGAGGGCTGAGTATTCCACATTTATATCCTTAAGTAGCAATGACATTATATTAGCTTGTTCGAGAGAGAGAGAGAGAGAGAGATTTACATAGAAAATCAGACCACAGACATGGTCCAGACTTGGTGGGTCTGTCCTAAAACCTGTGATTTTACATTAATCAGAAGACTCCAAAACGTTGCATTTCTACTCTAGTTGATATTAAGTTGAAGGAAGTGACGGTCGAGCTTATTTTTGGACCACTGATGATGGAACGTTGGTGAAGAAAATGGTGCAGTCTGAATTTACTTGTCTACATCTGGTTTTACGCCATTGTTCTCGATCATAAACAATGTTGATCTGTCATTCATCGAAAAACCATAAGTATTTTAAAAAATTCGATCAGTTTTCCTCGGAGGCGACGTTTCTCAAGAGAGAACATGTAAGAAAGCCTCCTTTAGTCGGATTTGTTGCGAAGGGAGGATTTTTTTGTTTTGACGCTGACGCTGAAACTAATTTAGCAATATCCTTGCATGGTGGCATGGTGAAAGAACTGTACCGCATATTCCAAGTGGGGTCTGACTAAACTGTTGTAGAGAGAGAGAGTACGAATACGTAAAAAAACTTCTTAATCCTTGGACGTCATTGTCTCTAAAAGTTCCTGCAGTTTCCCCCCCTCCCCCCCCCATCTCTCTCTCTCTCTCTCTCTCTCTCTCTCTCTCCACATTCTATCACCCCCTTTCGTGCACAATGTATCCCTCCCTTCTTCCTCCTTTCTTCCTTTATTTTTGCCTCTCGCCCTTCAATCAACATTTCTCAAGAGAGAACACGTAAAGGGCTGAGAGCCTTTCGTCGTAGGGTTTGTTGCACAAGGAAGGGATCATTTTAGTTGCCTGATGTTGAACACCTTCTAATTTAGCAACGTCTTTTGCATGATGAGGAGACCACTTCTAATCTAGCAATGTCCTTTGTGGTGGGGAGACCAAAACTGGCATATTACAAATGGGGTCTGACTAAACCACTGTCGTAAATTACTTGAATTATAATAAACTTACTTTAATTACCCAACTATTTAACTATTCGAAGTGCTATATCTCCAAACAGTGAATAATCCATTCCTAATTACAGTACATATATGGTATAATGGGAGGTAAATTTTAAAAACGAAATTTCCGACAAGAAGAGTGAGTTGCAGAGGCAGGCTAATGTGCATCTGGCTGCCCAGGAGGGCGGCGATGGTGGTGGTAGTGCTGCAGGCTCTAAGTAAGCATTTTAGTGGCATTTTTGTTACCTTTCCCTATTAGTAGTTATGTTTATATATAAATGTAAGATTAGTTGTTAAAATCAAGTAAAATTAAGCAAAAAATGTCATCTTAAAAGTTCTGGATAATATTTATTTTTTACTATTTGACGATTACCACTAAACCAGCGGTTTCAGAACTAGCGACGATTTTCCAGACTCTTGTTATTGCTAGACATGGTGCCCCACTGCACAACATAATGAAATGTGCTCATTATGCAGATTATATTATGAGACAAGATAAGGCGATGCTTCTGGCATTTTGCTTCAGCTCGGAGGGACGACCTGAGGATGTACTTTTCCGATTTCCCGTGGGATGATTACTGCTTCCAGGAGAGAGACCCCTCTGTGTGTGCCCAGCGCATCACAGAGGTGATTGTCTATGGAATGGAGGCATTCATTCCATGTACTTTCTCTACTCCCCATGCTAAAAATCCTTGGTTTAATCACGTTTGTTCCTGTGCTATCAATACCAACACGCTGCACACGAATTTCTACTATAGCTCATCCCTTTACTGTTCAAATCCCTTATGCATGAGTTAACCAGCATCTTCACTCTTTCATCCCTCAAGCTGGTAAACTCTGGAACAATCTTCCTTCATCTGTATTTCCTCCTGCCTACGACTTGAACTCTTTCAAGGGGAGGGTATCAGGACACCTCTCCTCCCGAAATTGACCCCTCTTTCGGCCACCTCTTTGGATTCTTTTTAGAAGCAGCGAGTGGCAGGCTTTTTTATTGTTGTTTCCTTTTTTTGTGCCCTTGAGCTGTCTCCTTTGTTGTAAAAAAAAAAAATCTGATTTTCACCTATCTTAATCTGCCATATACCAATGTACACATACATTCTGTTTTGATACTTAAGAGGCTGACAAGTTACATTATGAATGTCACAGCTTCCCTTTCTGGACTCCAGAATTCTGAAGATGCTTCCTAAAGAACCTCAAAGTAGCCTCCCATGCATGTGCCTGAGCCTCTACATGAGGCCTCAATGTACCTCCAACAAAAATATTTCCTCTCAATACTCTGTGGTAGATGGCCCAGTTGAAAGGAGAGAATGGTGGCTCAATGAGATGACCAGCCTCAGGATACTTGTGAACCTGAACAAACAATAAAAGAAATTACACTTTTTTAATGAAGAGCAAGAACTTAATAAAGAATTATGCACACATAGGATCATGTGTACATGTTAGTTCAATCATATTTCGTACTTTTCATACATTACCATGCACCCATTCAACTTCGCAAGTAAACTTGTGACCAGGAATGAAGTATTCATTCTCAATATTCGTACTTGAATACAATCGAAAACTGTAGTTGGGTGTATTCATTTTCGTACTCCAATAATTATTGATAAAATTATTCTCGTTCATATTCGAATACAAGAGAAAAGCATTCGTATTCTGCGAATAATCTGACAAATACATTAAAATTTATAATCAGAAATAACAGAATTTGTTCCTTACAACTCTAGCCTCCAAGGCGAACGTGTAATCCTTGTGTATAATACAGATTATTGAGGTCATTTTACTGTTCCAAAACTTTAGAACAGTGCAATACCCAGTTATGTCAAAAAGGTATTTTTCAATGAAAACTATTCATAACAATTCATGAATACATTCAAGAAGTATTCATATTTGTATTCAAATTGAGACCATTTCATTGTATTTGAATTTATATTCATATTCTTTAAGATCTGAAGTATTCATATTTAAATACACAACTCTTGTATTTACTCCATCCCTGGTTGTGACTACCCATTTGAATTTCACCAACTATCTTGCTCCATGTAAACACATCAAATAACTCTAAAAGCAGACCACAGACCTCCACCAAGAACAAGTACCACAGCACCTTTTCTGCTCACCAAAAACCATGTGGTCTGGGCCAGACCAACCCTCAGCTACTTATGGTGCCCACTTGAAGCACTCCTGATCTGGGCCAGACTACCTCCCAGACAATGCCAAGACCCACAGGAAGGACCAACGGCTTAATCTCAAAGCACAGCAGGGTTTTTTTTCCAGAAGCCTGCACTTAGTCACTGATTCATTTAGTTTTTATCATTAATTCTCAATCATTATGTCAGTTTATATCAGACCTTTCCCAAAGAAGAGTTTTTCTTGGCCCACGCTAAACCTTTCCACAAGGTTTCAAAAATTTGGACCAGTACTTTTTGTGTAATCCTGCTTCTAATCTTCTTCAGTTTGTTCTTGTGTCCCTAAATTTTCCTGGTCCTCTTTCTGGCTACACAATCAAGTCCTTCCTGTCTACCTTTCCCATATTATTTATCATCTCAAATAGTTATCAAATTTCCTTTAAAGTTGGTATTCATTTCCTTTCATCTTTCTTTACATGTTAAGTATATAAATCTGTGGATCGTTTTCTTATTGCTGATCCTTTTGTTCTTTCTCTTATTGTGTGAGGTGACAAAAAAAACTGTTGCATATTCAAATTATTACTGAAGCAATCCCTATATTTGTTCACATTCTGTATGTGGTCCCAAATGTGTTTTTAATATCTCTATCTGGTGATAAGAATCTTGTATTTCCACTCCTAAGTCGCTTTTTTCACTAGCTTTCTTTGTTATTTCCACTCTGAGTTTGTAGTTCCAAGTGGACCTGGATTTGCTCTTTCTCATTTCCAACACAAGACAATTCTCTGAATAAAATTCCAATTCCAACTCTTGACTTCATTTGTATATCTTGTTTAAGTCCCCTTACTACTCTTTACAATCTCGCCAGTCTTTCCCTCTCATCCTCATGTGTTTGTGTGCATGCACGCCTGAATATGTGTGGGTCAGTCTGCCTGTGTGTCTGTCTAGTTATAGTAATACCCTAGGACTTGCATAGAAAAGATTTAAGATTTTAGTTCTTTTTAAGAACTTTAACTCTTCATTAGACAAAAAACTAGTGTAACAACACTTACCTGATAGTTTTGTCTGCCAGCTTTCTCCAGATGCTTAACTGCTATGTCTGCATACATTTCAGATTTCCAGTTTTTGTCATCACAAGAAACTAGGAAAAGGAAATTTGCATTTGCCTTTTCAATAGGGATGATTGTTTCAGGGTAGTCCATTGGGTTGTTCCAAACTTCAGACCAGTCCCCAATACCATTCTTGAGCTGTTTTATAAAGTATAAAAATCATCATTTCCCATGACAAATAATACAGAAAACACACCTGTCAAGACATATTCAAGAAAAATCTTAGAAGTAACAAATTAAGTACTTACCTCTACTTTTTCAATGTCATATTTTAGTCCAGGTATTGCACGGCTATGTAAGTTAAGCTTGACCATCGAATTACTTATACAGCCATTAATGGAAACTGCAGCTGTGACCTCAGGGATGAACGTGGCCAAGGACAAACCCAGTTCACCGCCTTTACTCAAACCAAGAACACCCACATTTGGTTTTACAATCTGGAAGAAAAGTATGACCAATGATTATTCATCAAAACTCCATCATTTCCTAAATTATGACACTAAAATAACTGAGTTGTAGTTTTCTAATTCTAAATCTGCTCCAAGGACAGAATTGTCAGCAGTAACCCTGCTGAGTAAAGAGTTTGACTGGGTTATGAGAATGACCCAGGCAATGAGTTCAGTGTGTATGATGAGTGGTGTATTAACTCATAACAAACTTTAAAAGGTAGATCTTAGCAATAGACTGATGTGCAAAATATTTTTGTTTTGTAACATAATTCCCACTGGTCTCAGCCATGATTTTTATTATTCACAATAATCTAATTTTCCTAACAAGAGCAGTACCAGCAGGCAGCAAGAATGGGACTGGCATTTCTTCATGGATTTCCCTGACTTCAGCCACCTTAATCTTCCCTATATTATATATAATTATTATTAAAGTAAAACCTTTAAAACTCAGCATAACAGGAACTTTAGCCCTGCTGAGTTATCTAATACTCATAGTTGTGCCAAAGCCCCTCCCCCACTGACATGAGTAAAAATTCAAACTTTCCAAATTAAAAACTTCATCTTGATCCCTTTCCTGCTGGTGATGCTCTTGGATGCTGAAACTGACACACTGAAGCATACTATACCACGCTAATATGGTATCCTACAATAAAGGATAAGAAAACTGGAAATGAAAAAAGAGAACAGACAAATAGAAGACATAATGAAGGCAATTATAATCACAACATGGCATTTGTCAGGACACATATATGAGACAGGACAACATGAACAATATGAGTGACAGACTGGGAAATAATAAGTAAAAAGCCCCTAGCAGCATGTGTGATGAATTTAATGTTTATGGAATGTTTACACTATAATTGGAAACTAGAAGCACAAGACAGAAACTGATGTAAAACGTTTGAGAGAGACCTATGCCCTGCAGTGGAATGATGAAGAGGCTCCATGATCACCTTGGCTCCTGCAAACTCTAGGTTGGGGATCACTGCTCTAAGGTAGGTGAAGCCCTTTAAAGTTACCTTCTCGTGTTCCAGCAGAAATTCTACTGCCTCCTCAAAGTAAGAAATATTAATCTCTTCTAGAGTCTTGGGCAAATCGTCATATCCAAAGTAGGCCAGAGCAAATGAGGCAATGCCACGAGATGCAAGCTGAGCTGAGCGGTGCTCCACCAAGCCTCCAGTACTGCCATACAAGTCAATGACACCAGGGAATGGACCATCACCTGAAATGAAACTATGCACTTAACCCGTTGACTGCAGATTTCCTACAAGAAGACCTCAACAAGCTACAGGAATGGAACAAAAAGTGGCTGCTACAATTCAATAAAGAAAAATGTAAAGTCATGCACCTTGGGAGGGAATATCCATCATACCAATACTACATGAGAAACACTCCACTATCAATCACAGAGGCAGAGAAAGACCTGGAGCTATATGTTACCAGGATACCAGTGAAAGCCAAATCCATGCCAATCGCAGTGGACGGGTTAAAAATGTATGTAAAAACAACTGATAATTGATTATTTTTTATTTACTAAGGTACTGTAGAAATAAATAAAATCTTAAGTGAGTTTAACATTTCAAACTAAACACCAATTATACTTGCCAACCAAAGGAACCTCAACAAGGAAAGCAACTTACTGGAGAGAGGCAAGCCTCATCATCATCTCATCGATGCCTGCTCCTAGGAGCTCCCACCAGGGATGGCCACGGCAGAAGAGTTTCCATCTCTCTCTATTCAGACACCTCCTCCTTGCCTGCTCAGTTTCTCAAGGATCTTTCACCCCTCTCTCTGACATACTCCTGCACCCTACCTCTCCATTTCTCTGGAGGTCATCCTAACATTCCCTCCCTCTGTCTTACTCACATACACCCTCCTGGTCATTTTACTCTCCTTCATTCGCTCCATGTGACCAAACCACTTTAAAGTCTGTCGCTTCACTTCTTCTACCACTCCACACTTCTTCCCTTCACCCACGTGACACATTCCAAAACTGGTGAATTTTACATTGACAATAAGGGGTATTAAACTGTTTTTCATGTTTTTAGGGAATTTCTGACCATTTTAGAAGAACAAAAATGGTATAAATGCCTGGGATTGGGGTGAAGCAATGTGCACTTATACCCTGGGGTTCAGTGGGTTAAACAGAGTAAGGAATTAAAATGGCCTCAACTAAAACAATCCATTATCTTCAGCCATTATTAGTCCACTGCAAGACAAAAGCCTTTCCCAATGTTCTCCACCTCTCTCTTATATATATTAATGTACTTCACCCAGCTCCAGCAAATGTTCTAAGTTCGTCTGTCCACCTGGCCCTCTGCCTGCCCTGATTTCTACAATTTCCGAGCTGTCAGTGTGTTACTTTTGTTGTCCATTTGTTGTCAGTTCTGTGCTTGTTGCGACCTGCATCAGTCCGTCTCTGGTTCTCAATAGTCATTTAAGTACCTTCAACCTTTGTCTACTTCCTCCACCTTCAAATTCATTTAGGTAGGGACGCAACGTCTTGGTGGCTGATCTATAATGGTTTGGTTAGGTTTAAGGACAGACCACCTAGTCAATAGGATCTATGTGATATGAACATCTATTTAAATTTAGCCACCTTCTGGGGCATACCTACTTGCCTTTACTGCTGTGATAAAATAAATATAATGATGATATGGATAGTAATGGCAAGTAAGTTCAGCAGTTGACTAACCTGGTGGTAAAAACAGGCAGCCACGCAGGTTTCCATGACGGACTGGGATTTGCTGGACTCCCGGGGCCATGTAGTGCCTCATGTGACTGGTTGTTGACAATGGTTCCCTTCTGTTTCCATTTAGTAATTCATCATAATTTAGATGGCCCTTAAAAGCTGCCAGGGTCACCTGAAGTATCAAATGATCAATCAATTAATAAGCTTATCATATAATTGCTATCTAACCCTAAAACTTACAAACAGTGGTGTTCCACAGGGCTCTGTCCTTTCAACCACTCTCTTACTATCATCATTAATCTTTCCAAAACAAACTGTTCTATCCATTCTTACCACAATCTCTACTCTGTATTCCCTCACAACAAGAATAATATAATAATAATAATATAATAATATATGTAATTTTGTCTTATCAGCTCCCCCTCTCTTAGTGAATGTTCAGGAAGTTTTTGCTGTAAACTTTCTTCCCCTTCAAACTTTTATCCACAAAGTTATGTTAACTGCTCTTCTAAACTTGCTATCTGCATGAGCCTATCACTTCTGCTCCCCACACTCCTGTTTTTTGCTTGTTTGTTTGTCTGACTGACTGACTGACTGACTGTTTGACTGATCTTTTATTCTGACACAGGTCACATTGCTGAGTGGCATAAAATTGGACACAATGACATTTGATGAACAGAAATTTACTTCAGAATAGTGGCGTAAAGTCATACTTGATGCATGCCAAAATGACATAAAATTGGATATTAATGTAATGTGTTTCAATAACATAGCAACTTACCCATCTCAGCTTCACTTGGCCTTCACCACCAATCTCACTACTAGAACTTTTCCAATAACATCATCAATAAACCTGAACTTCTCAGGAATTTCCTTTGTAACTAACTCCCTCCCACTGCTTACCTTCCTTGACCAGTAGGAGTTTGCTGACACATTGGAGGAAGCTCCCCCAGAATATCTGTATCCTAGCATTATGTACCCAAGTTTTCTGGTCTCCATCATCATTGCAGTGGTGATTTCATTGCTTATGTGTTGTTGCACTAACCCCTTGACTGCAGATTTCCTACAAGAAGACATCACCAAGCTACAGAAATGGAACAAAAAGTGGCAGCTACAAATCAATGAAGAAAAATGCAAAGTCATGCGCCTTGGGAGAGGATATCCAGCATATCAATACTGTATGGGAAATCCTCAACTATCCACCACAGAGGCAGAGAAAGACCTGGGACCACATATGTTACCAGGCTACCAGTGAAGGCCAAATCCATGCAAATCACAGCAGATGGGTTAATAGGTTTTCAGGTTTATACTCATAACTGAATGGCAAACTTCCTTCCACTACACCAGTTGAGACTCACAAGTAAGTAACTGATATATGGTTCATAAAATGGTTAGGATGCATGTATTCAGTGATATGATTCAGTAACTTGATATTATATGTTATCATTGTGTGATCTCGCCTAGGTCGCGTACTCACATGACAGCCTTCATCATATGGTGTGTCACTGCAGTTGTTACACTGTACCATATTATATCAAATGTAAACTATAAGAATTCAATCAGGCACTGTATTGCTAGTTTCATATTTAATGAAGAGATTTTCTATTCTCTTTTCCTATTACTCTCTCGGTCCCACACATCCTAATAAATATGTATCGAAACACACACAAAATTAATCACAACAAGGAGAAGGTATTCCCCGGCTGCCTGGGATTGAACCCCCGGCCAGCGTGACGGGAGAGCCACTCCTTACCGAGTTGGCCATAAAGGTACCCCACTCGCTGAATGGGTTATGGGAGGCTCGCTCATCAGGCCGTCACCACACTACACATATTGTGTAGTTTAGCTTGGAAGAGGGTCATGACAAGAATGAAAATCCATGTACTCAAGCACTTTAGGGCTTGGGAATAGTTGACAGTTCATTTTCATGCTTATTTTCCTGAGGTAATCCAAAGACATAAAAATACAGGGCCTTGTAACTTACTAAATTCGGCTTCTTCACATCTTCTTTAAAGAATCGCCTGTGTTTGTGTTTCTGTAACATTGGAGACAGAGAGGCAATGGGACCCATGGGAAACAGTCCCTTGTAAGAACCACCGAGGGACTCCATGGTGTTGACATCCACACGTCCATTATCATCTGCCCTGAAACAAAGAATATCATATTACTGTTTATCATGAAGTATGATGGCCAGGAAGTCTCTGACAATATTGATAATGTGTTTTTAAGGTGACTAGTTACCTATGACCAACAATCCCAGGTCCTTCTCCTCCTTCAATTATTTGATATTTTCATTTTTCATTGAATAGTTCAAGGAGGCCTCTTCATACTGTTACACATTTTAATGTATCTTTTTGCATTAATTTTCTATTGATTCCAATCAGAAATCCTGTGAAGATCTTGTAGCTTTCTACAATCCTCCTCAGCTTTTGCTTTCCTCATGATCAAAGGATCTTCTGCAAACAGCCCTGCATGGCTGTTCATTCCTTCTACAATGTCATTAACATACATCACAGTGGCTCACAACCTTTTTTGTCCTGTTAACCCTTTTCCAGTCACTTTTTCACCTGTGGATCCCTACAACAAAATGGGTTAATTAGGGAATCTTGCGGGTCACTTATGACCATCCTGAAAGCCTAATTTTTGAGGTGGGTTGTGAGTTTGACACCCCTAGTACTGTTAACTAATGTAGAGCAATTCTAGTATTTAAGCATTCAGTTTTAAGGATTGTGTGCAGTAGTATGAATGTTATTCCAAGCAGTGTCTCCTAATTCCAGTATAATAAATTTAAAAATAATTAGAATCTCTAAGGACCCCTTGAAAGTCTTCCATGGACCACTTGGGTTCTATGGACCCCTGGTAGGGAACCACTGATATATCAGAAACATTATGGGGGTCTGCCCTGAGCCCTGATGAACTCTGCTTGCTACTCGTACTTCCCTCCACCTTGACATTTTCTCCTTTATTACTCTCCTCATACATCAGTTTCTCATCCACTCCTGAAGGCTCCTTTTCAATCCTACAATATGTTCTAGCTTCCACAGTAGTAGTTTGTGTGGTACCTAACTGAAGCCTCTCTCTAACAATCAAACAATCAATCCAACTGTTTCTCTCCTCTAACACATCAATCATGCTCAAGTAGAAACTCAACAAATTAGTGGCATGCCTTTCTATTTGTGTGTGTGTGTGTGTGTGTGTGTGTGTATTTACCTAGTTGTATCTACCTAGTTGTATTTACCTAGTTGTAGTTATACAGGGCCTGGGCCTACGCTCGTGTGGTCCCGTCTCCATATCTGTATTTGTCCAGCTTTTCCTTAAAGTTGTGCACACCCTTGACTGATACTACATCCTCACTTAGTCCGTTCCAAACCTCTATGTTTCTTTGCGGGAAGCTATATTTTTCTATGTCTCTTAACCATCTTCCTTTCCTCTATTTTTTACTGTGTCCTCGTGTGTTGCTGGTGTTTCTTCCTTCTCTTAGTAGTAACTCCTCATTATCTACTTCCATTTTATTCCATAATTTATAAATTTGTACTTGGTCTCCCCTTTCTCTTTTTTGTTCCAATGTTGCCAGGTCTATTTCCTTTAACCTTAATTTCTTCATATGACAGTCCCTCCAGTTCTGGAACCATTTTCGTTGCCATCCTTTGTATTCTTTCTAGTTTTTTACATGTTTCTTCTTAAGGGGAGACCACACAGCTCCATTTCATTTGCAAATGGCGCCATGTGGATACTGGGCGACTGGTTTGTTTACGTTGTGGATACGGGTAACCGACCTTGATCGTGTGTGACGCACACCCAGAAAAGTTGGAGTTGCAGGTTGCACCTACTGCTAACACAATTGAAAGAAAAAGCCCAGTGTGACACCAGCTTGAGATCCCATTTCCAATGTTTTCCGCTCTGAGCGCTCTCGTCTTGCAGCGAACTTAGGGAATCCACGCTCGCGTTTTTGTGTTGTACAAACGGGTTGCTTGTACACCAAGTCACCGCTCATAAACCAAGGCATTTTTAGTGAGTTTTTATTGCTTGTAAATCAAAACGCTGTAAATTTAGGCACTCGTAACCCGAGGTATTTCTGTATATACTGTACTGGCTTTTTAATATTGCGTTAAGCCAAATTCCCATATTTTAAACTAGCATAAAATGAGAGGTACCTGTATATTAATAAATAAGTGAAATAATATAAACAAATATATAAAATAATAAATATAATAAATATAAAAATTAAGACAGTTACATCTGACAGAATAAATACTCTTTTCTTCATAACTCAACCAGAGCAAATTATACGTATGGCCTGTATCATATTGAGTGCAAAATACTTTCCATAAATGAACCTAGAAAGAACCCCATACTTCCACACACAAAGATACAGGTATTTTGAGAAAAGTATACTAAAGTAAAGCCAAGGAACTCACTTGTAATGTGAATATGAAAAAATTACAACTTCTCGACTGTCAGGCATTGAAGCTTCCAGTGTTATATCTTGTCCAGGTTCAAGGCCATCCACACTAAGACTCACAGCCTCATCATGAAGGCAGGATGCTGGCTCCACCACCACCTTCGCTGCCTCCTAGAAGGAATGATGCATCTTTGAAAGTTTTATAAATCTAATACCAGATTGCACGCACCCTCAATAATCATAATCATTTCTAAAGCAGGTGCAATTCTATGATTTTTTTAATTGAGTCAAGAAGAATAACAAATATAGGAATGATATATAATACTGTACACACACACACACACACACACACACACGTAGAAAATCTTAAGAAATATTAGGAAAAACTAAACTGGGAAAAGTTAAAGAGAACAAACGAGGTGCAGGAAAAGTATGATATTTCTAAGGAGGCATATGAGACCGGAGTCATGAAATATGTCCCATTATATAAACCCAAAGAGGAAAAAAAGATTGGTTTAATGCAAGATGTGCAGATGCAAAGGAAAAAAGAGACAAAGCATGGAAGAGTTTGAAAAGAAATAAGAATCAAAGGAATAAAGAAGATTTTAATATAGCAAGAAATGAATATGTGAAAATAAGGAGAGAAGAAGAGAAAGGATACGAAAAGGATATTGTTGAAAAGTGCAAAGAAGAACCTAAATTATTTTATAGATTCATAAATGGAAAAATAAAGCCAAAAGAAAAAATAGAAAGACTGAAAGATGGAAATAAGATAATTGAAGATCCTGAAGACATGACTGAGCTGCTAAACAAAAGGTTTCAGAAAGTTTTTACAAAAGAATCACAATTCAGTGAACCACAAGACGACTAGATAAATGTTCAAATGGATGAACTCATAGTAACTAAAGAGGAGATATATAAAATAATGGAGGAGCTGGAAGAGAGGAAAACAATAGGACCAGATGGCATCTCAGGTTTTATATTGAAAGAATGCATTAATCAGCTGGTTGGACCGATATGTGATATCATAAAATGCTCAATATCAACTGGTAAAGTACCAAAGGAGTGGCGGAGGGCTGAGGTGGTCCCTATATAAAAAAGCGGGAAAAAGGAAGAACCTCTGAACTACAGACCAGTATCATTGACCAGTATAGTTTGTAAAATATGCGAGAAAGTGATAAAGAAACAATGGACGAAATTTCAAGAAGAACACAATATAATTACAGAATAACAGTATGGCTTTAGAAAAGGGCATTCATGTGTAACGAACTTACTGAGCTTTTACTCAAGAGTGACAGACATAACATAGGAGAGGGATGGATGGGTAGATCGCATGTATTTGGACATGAAGAAGGCTTTTGACAAAGTTCCGCATACAAGACTACTATGAAAGCTGGAAAATAGAGGAGGATTGAAAGGGTAAATGAAGAACTGGATGGAAAGTTACTTAAGGGAAAGAGAGATGAGAACAGTGGAAAAGAGTGAAGGGAGACCAAAATGGACATATAGAATGGGAGATGGAGAAATATTAAAAGTTCAAGAAGAGAGAGATCTGGGAGCAATAATACAAGATAATCAACAGTCAGAGAGTCATATAAATAGGATATTCAAAGATACGTATATAATGGTGAGAAGTATAGGAGTGACATTCCATTACAGGGATAAAGATATGATGAGAAAGATGATTACCACTATCATTAGACGAAAATTGGAATATGCGTAAAATGTGTGGTCTCCCCATAAGAAGAAATACTTAAAAAAACTAGAAAGAATACAAAGAATGGCAACAAAAATGGTTCCAGAACTGGAGGAATTGTCATATGAAAAAGTTTAAAGGAAATGGACCTGCCAACATTAGAACAAAGAAGAGAAAGGGGAGACCTACTACAAATTTATAAATTATGGAATAAAATGGAAGTAGATAATGAGGAGTTACTACTAAGAGAAGGAAGAAACACCAGCAACACACGAGGACACAGTAAAAAATTAAGAAAAGGAAGATGCTTAAGAGACAAAAAAATATATATAACTTCCCACAAAGAACCATAGAGGTTTGGAACAGACTAAGTGAGGATGTAGTATCGGCAAAGAGTGTGCACAACTTTAAGGAAAAGCTGGACAAATATAGATATGGAGGCGGGACCACATGAGCGTAAGCCCAGGCCCTGTAAAACTACAACTAGGTAAATACAACTAGGTAAATACACATGCACACATACACAAATGGAAAGACATGTCACTAATTAGTTGAGTTAATTTCTATTTGAAAATGATTGATGTATTAGAGGAGAGAAACAGTTAGGTTGATTGTTTGTACCTAACATATCTAGAGAGAGGCTTCAATTAGGTACCACACAAACTATTGCTGTGGAATCTAGAACATTTTAGGAGGATTGAAAATTAGAGCCTTCAGATCATGAATAACTGAGTGGCAGAGGCAAAGAGTGAGCAGAGCTTTAAGAAAAAAACTGGACAAATACTGATACAGACAGAACCACACAAGTGAAGCTCAGAATATGTATACTGCAAGTAGGTAAATACAACTAGGTAAACTTACACACACGCTTTTTTCCAGACTGTGTAATTTCCTTTTTTACTCACAAATGACATGGCACGACACATGTTGTAGCAGGTCCCTGAGGTTGGATGAGGAGCCTTTCTGGGATGTCTATCAACTGCCGGCCTCAAGGAATAAACATTCTTGATTCCATTCTGAAAATTTGAAAACTTTTAAAACATTTCACTCTTTCCAGACTTAACTCCTGTACGTAACCATGTATATTTTCACTTGCTATGTTTATTTGCTCATAACTCTGAAGGAAAACTGTCACCACAATAATGCCTAATCAATTCAAAGTGCCTCCCTAATTAATTATAATATTATTACTATTATTATTATTATTATTATCAATATTACTACTATTATAATTATTATTATTATTATTATTATTATTATTATTATAATTATAACAGGAGAAGGAGGAAAGAAGAGTGCAGAAGAGTTAAAACGTAAAACCAAATGAAACCGTCGCCATAAGGCATTAATTCAAGGGCAGAGAGACAGAGACAGAGAGAGTCGGGCAGGAGGCAACACTTTAACTGGGGGGCACAAACAGTAACTAAAACCTTCGCAAATGTGAAGCAAAAGAAGTATCCTATGCAGTACCCATGCTATTTTTTCGGTACATTAGAAGCAGTTGTTGGCTAGATTAACCAAAAGACGTCTCACACCACTGGACACAGGAGTACAGTTAGCAATCAGGGATCACTGGGGCATTAAGACGGTTAAGATATTGGGTAAAAACACATTTAGCACACATTGGGGTATTAACGGTAAAAAGACGCGGCCCCTTCAGTCTGGATGGTAAGTTATAGACCACCACAGTGATGGAAGAAACTTTAGGAAATAACTTACATGAAACTTTGAGCCAAGGGCAAGAGGAGTGCGGCGCCACATCCTTATTATTGCTGCAGTACATGCGTATAATAGATGCCCATGAACACCAGCAGGGTGTGACCAGAATTTCAATTTTCTCCGAACATCAGGAAGAGGGCTGACAGTTATGTAAGGTAATATTAAAGACATGTCCATAATATAATTTGTAGACTACACGGGTGAGCATAATAATGCTATCTATGATGCTGTAAGATAAGAATTCTTATACTGTGGGATGTTTCAAGGGCAGAGAAACGTACTGGTGCCAGGTGAGTGAGGGATAAAGACAGGTGGAGGGGTGAGAAGGTAAAGAAGTGGAGGGGGAGGGGTTGAGAGGAGTATGAGGATGAAAAACTTTAGTCCCCTCTCAACTTAATTCTTTTAACTCTGCAGAAAATGGTACACTTAACCTCTAGCTATTACAAAATTTACGGTAGGTAGGTGTATGATATCGTAAGACCAAATCGTGTTGTTTTCTGTTAACTCATCAAGTTATCGGTGACTGTCAAAGAGGCCTATTCATTATATATATATATATATATATATATATATATATATATATATATATATATATATATATATATATATATATATATATATATATATATATATATATATATATATATTTTTTTTTTTTTTAAGTGCATCAGTCTGCTAACTGTTCCCCACGTGGGACAAAATATCTGAACATCAACAACTGGTTTTTTGGAATTTCCCTCCTCCCTCACCCTCCTCTCCCTCCCGAAAACTAGTGACTTCCGCGAAAAAAAAAAATTATAACAGCTGTAACACATCAAACTCACTAGCAACAAAAGTCTCTTGTATACTCACAACACGCAGAAACTAGCAGAGACACGCCAGTCACCTTCGACAGACCGACGTACGTGGTCGGCTAGATTTCGATCGCCGATTGAGTCGGTCTGTCCAAGGCAAGTAGTGTAATGAGGTATCGTCACTCTCATAGAACGTGGATACGTGAAGAACCAAATTTTGCAATAAGCTTTTTTATTAGGACCTCTTGGATGTTTTTTATATTATAAACTACTACAATAAAATAAAATAATATGTGGATTTTTTGTTATATAGCTGCCCTATGAAGCAACTGTCGGTGAATAAAAAATATATTGGAGCCGTGCCTGCATGTAGCGGGATGTGGTATTCCACCAACGTGGTGGCTCCCAGTGGGTTCCCTGGTAGCGAGATCAGAGTGGTACTGCGGAAGTAGCTCTGTTAAGTTATCCTTTATGTCGGGATACTCAACGTTATAGTCGAGTAAGATAGGCCGGTAAGGCGGTCTGTACCTTCTCGGCGTGCGCCGCGTCGTCAAGCGGCTGTGAAGGCGGAATATCCGCCAATTCCTTCACCGCCCCTATGCGCACTGTGACATACGTACTCTTGCTTACGGTACGTGTAGATGGGTTTGGGTTGTGAATGAACAGGCGCGTAAGGCCATGGTAAGGCCATCACGGTCCACGCTGCACAATGCTGACTCCAGGCATATATAAGTTGTTTCACTTTCAACGACTCAGGCACACTGACAGCCTCACACACACACACACCATGCACACCTGCAAGCCTCAACGTGACCAGGTTCGAGGACAAATGCATGATTCCTTTCCGTATTATACAGTGTTCTGACTTTCTGAGGGAAAGGAAACTGGTTATCACGATGGAAATGGTGATAACCACCATGGTTAATGCTCACTTCAGGGTACATGTAGTTGGGTAGAGGAAAGGGGTGTGGGAGAGGATGGGCAGGGGGAGCTACTTGTTTCTCCTTTGGCTTTAACGCAATAAGGACGGAAACACTGACCCTCTGCTGCCCGTTCTTAAGCCCTATATACAAGGAAAAAAAACTATTATTATTCTGGTCTTCACAGTAAAAAAAAAAACCGCTTCTACAATAGGCACATTGCACAACGTAGCAAAAATTGATAAAACCTGACAAAAAGTAACAAATTGCGGGTGTTTTATCAATTTGGTGACATCATGATCAGCATCGTATAAATGTAGAGCTTATCAAAAAAGTAACAAAATGTTACTTTCGTAACAGCTCTGGGAACACCGGCTACGTCTAAATGGTTACATTTGAATCATTGAAAGCATATGGTGGCGTCGTATGAAGGAGCCCTGATCATCGATGCGTCGTTGTTGTTGTTGTTGTTGTTGATGACGACGATGATGATGTTAATGTTGTTGGTGGGGGTGGCGGTGGTAATAGTGATGGTGGTGGTGGTGCACAAGTTAAAAGCACATGACGATCCAGTGAAGAGGGACTCTTGCAGTGTTTTGCTGGTTGTAACTAAAAAAATCAATCCATGAACGGTGTTTGTGCATTAATTGATTTCAGTGGACGTGCAAAGTCTGTGTGTGATTATGTGCGACGAAACAAGCAAATTCCTTCTTCATTTGTTTAGTAGCGTCTTATCACGACGGGCGTGGTTCTGTTTAAGGATCTGAGTTTGTTGTTTTGACTCGGCCAACAACACATTCCCAGGGTGAAAGGAAGGAAAGGTTATCGCTGCCCGCGTCCAGGCCATTATAAATATTGGTGAGGGTCAAACTGACTGATTGACCACCAGCGTCAGGAACAGCAGCGATGCTAGGTCCGGCGTCAGCTGTGATGGTGAGCTGTGATAGGTTATTACAGTATACTGAACTGAAGCATATCATTAGGACAGTCCCGCTGTCGCCTGCCGCTGCTGGCGTATATTCTTTGGGTGGCGTGGGACAGACTCCTACGACACCTCGGCAAGTTGTCAGTATTTGTTTTCTTGCATCCACTTCCGCCAGTGAGGAATGCGAGAGGACATATTACATATATTATCTATATACTTTGTATATACTTTGAGGGGGTAGGAGTCTGTCCTACACCAGCAAAAGGCGACAAGGAGAGTGTGGTTTTATTATATAATATGATATGACTAAATTGCTGCCCTTACGATTGATATCACTTACATTTACTTGCCGTGAGCTGGGACAGGGTGTTGGTGCCCTCTGTGACTGCTGTGACTCTGTGTCCTGCCCGAAGGTGTGTGTGTTGGCGGCGGCGACGACAGCGGCTCAGGGCACCGCCAGCGTAGCGGCGACTCCGGTGGGCGAGGAAGGGAAGGCGCAGGTAACCCGGAGAACAGTGTATCTCTTCCCCGGCACCAAGACACTCACGGTGAGTATTACAATGACATTACCTCTCAAACTGCGCTATTCGTTATATTTTTCTTATGCTCATACAGGTTCTTCTAAAGCTTGTGACAACACAGAGGAAGCCAAGCCAAGCAGCGGCCATGATTTGCCAACTGCAATACTTACAAACACTTTTCCCAATCTTCTCCAGCCCTGCTCCGACTGAGCTACTAATTTCCTTTCTCCACGTTATAAAAAAAATAAACATGTTGGTCCGACCTTTTTCAATTGCTGCTTATGACAGTATACATATCATGAGTCTTAAATGTGTGTTGAATTCCTCGTGTCTCTGTGCAGGTTTTTAATCTGGTGCAGGTCAAGAGCACCACCTACGCCACCTGCCTCGCCACCCAGGCCGACCTGGCGCCCTGCTCCCCCCAGGCTTCTGCCCGATACTACGTGGCCACGCCCCTGGCCCTCGGCCCCACGTGAGTGTGGCCCCAGGAACGGATATAAATAAATATATATATATATATATATATATATATATAGATATATATATATATATATATATATATATATATATATATATATATATATATAGGTGCTTCCAAGAGCAGCGGTAGGCTTTCTTGGGGGGTTCTTGGACGATCCCATCCCGTTAGTGGTCCAGGCGAAATTTATTTAACCGTGATATATGACTTCCTTGGCCTATGCTGCCCCCTGGTGCTTCACATGAACGAGGTCGCTGAAGTTAGGGTTGATTGGAAACCTAGGCGGCATGTGGGTAAATATTCGTCACTCGGAGATGGTTGAAAATTGTCAGCGTGCATAAGTGGAACTCGAACCTAGATCCTCGGGTTCACCACGCCTGCACGCTGACCACTCGGCCACCGCCTCCTCAATATATATATATATATATATATATATATATATATATATATATATATATATATATATATATATATATATATATATATATATATATATATATATATATATATATATATATATATATATATATATATATATATATATATATATATATATATATATTATCTGTTCCAGGACTTTTCCCTGTTTTAAGTGATCGGAGCGCATTAAAAACTAAAACTGAGCACGGTTTTCAATATCAAAATTTTTCTCCCTAGTGTTGGTAGTAATAGCAGACGAACTGGTATAACAAAATGTCGAGGAAATGTATCGATTCAACATGCTTGGCATGTGTTAGTTGCTAGCTATGTTAATTTTTATCCGAGCTGCCAGTGTCGACAGACTGACTGACTGACTGACAACAGACAGACAGACAGGAAGACAGAAACAGACGAACAAAGAGACAAACCAAAGACAAAAACAAAACACAACACAACAGACAGACAAACGGACAATACAACACGCTAATTCCTATTATTTCCCTCGTCTATCATCAGTGCCGTGGCTGAGGCGGGAACACCCATAGAAATACACGACAGCGGCGACGCGGCGGACACCAGCAACAGAGGTACAGCGTATGGACAGACATATAGATATATAGATAAAGAGATGAGTAGGTAGAGAGATGTATGGGTCGTTCAGTAAGAAAACAGGTACATACAAAGGCTGATTGAGTGGGTATAGGTATAGAGTGGTACTGCAAATATAATCCAGTAGGTGGATGTATAGATCGTTAGCGGCAGCACTTCACGGGTCTTTGTATTCAGCACTTGGTCTGTGTCAGCACCATAAAATTATAAGAAATGCTGTATAATTTTGTTCAAAGCGTGATATCTACCTGTCTATCTAGAGAGGTAGGTTAAATATCGAGCTGTGGACAAAATGATACAGAAAGTTTTTTTTCTTTTCATGGCGTAAAGACTGGCCAAGGGATGAACAAAAAAGACCCGCCACGTGCTGCCCCATACAGGAAATATCAATTGTCCAAAAATGAAATGTCAAATTCACTTACAATTTGAAGACAGACATCAAATTAATGAACCCTTTCCGAGTGCCAGTCGCTGTTATTTCATTATCTCCCCCAGGCATCCTGTTCCACATCCCTGTGGTGCTGCCCTTCAAACAAGAGGTCAAGACTTTCACCACCGCCCTTGTCACGGCCACCGTCAAAGATCCCAATGTCACTGTTACGTTACAGGTAACCGGTTGCAATCCCCCAGAGCTTCCAATCAAAGATAAGTTTGAGCCCTGCCCGGCGCCCTCCGACATTAATATATAGACTAGTCTCGGACCACCAACACCAACACAGCCGAAGCCACTGACGCCACCACAGCCGCAGACGCCACCGGAACTGAAGCCGCCGCCACCGAGCCGCCTATAACTGCTGCTGAAGCTCCGACCACGACTGCCCCTGAGAGAACGACGCACACCGAACCCCCTACTACAGGTGCTGTGTAAGGTGTTGGCGAGGAAATGATGCCCCGCACGGTCAAGGGCTTACCTGATCCTCCGACGAGGACTAGGTCTGCCTCCTATGCGTCCTCCGAAACTACTCTTCACCCTTGTTATAAGAACGCTGACAATGGCACGAGATTCCCCATACCAGCGGGGAAGGAGGCATGCACCCACCAAGGTCAAAGTAACCATGCAGTGTCCTTATCCCAGTATTGTTTAACCATGCTCCCTACGAGCCACGCTGATCATACGACGACCAGTGATTGCTACAACTGCACCCACAAACACATTACCGTGGTAGGCCGGCCACCACGCCTGTGATTATCTCGCAGGACACTACCCAAGGGAGTAGCATCTACTAGGCCGCCATAGTGGATAGTTTATTACTAAAAACATATTTTGCATGCCGTTTCTTATATATCTTATACTTTGTCTTAATTTATGTGTAACAGAGGCTGAACAAACCAGTAATACAACATATGTATGCATCTTTACATGTATCCCTTTCTTACCTTGCACATATGTATATAGTGAGTATTAGAAAAAGGGTAATCGAAGAATACCCCTGAGCTAGGTAGCTAAGATCATGTAGTTCTATTATGTTACAAGGGAGCACTGCCTCTCTCACATGAACTGGAATCAAACTCGCAGCCTTTTAGTCGCGAGCGGAGCAGCGTACCCATAGAGCCACCCGCGGCCCCAGTAACAGAGTGTGCATCCATTCATTGACCTCGACATGGTAGTCGTACTAAGTGAGTCTGCGGAAAATTTGCAAAGAATGATCGAGGAACTTTTCAGAGTCTGAAAGTAGGCCCTGAAGATAAACAAAATGATAAAGATAATATTTACTAATCAGTTGCTAGTACAGCAAAAATGATCGGGAACGACACACTTGAGTAGAGGAAGACACATACCCAGGAGTCCAGGACAAACACCAGCGCAAACCCAAACCACGAAAATTAGATCAGAAAGACAATACAAATTTTGTGGAGGGCTTTTGGTAAACAAAGTAATGTCATGAATAACAACTTGCCACTCTCCCTGAAGATAAAGGTATACAGTGTTGCCTATCCTAACAGTCCTACAGTTTAAGGCTCAGAAACTTGGAGGGTCACAGAATGTTATAAGTGTTTAGAGAGAAAGTAAGTAGTGCACAAAGAAAAATGTAGAGAAATTTCTGGGTGTAACATGGAGAGACATAAAGTGAACATTACTGATTAGAGAACAGACCAATGTTGAAGCTATGTTATTGACCATTAAGCATCAGAAATGGACTTCGGTACTTCATAACATGGAGATAACTGATATCAGAAGGAAAACCTATGTAACAGAGTGGCAACCCAGAAGTTGTGTAAGTCAGGCAGACGGAGGAGGTGAAGAGATGAAAAGAGATCGGAGCAGGACCAAACACACTATAGTATTCCCATTTGAAACTGGCTGGTGGGGTGGAGGCCGATGCGACGATGCGACGCTCTGCCACACACTCTCAAGACCTCTCGCTTACTCTCATATGTCAGCTATTCACTACCTTTAAATGATTTTAATTAAATAAATGGATAATCCAATAAGGTCATATAGTGTTAAGAGTGTTTCGTTTTTAGGATAATAACAAAGATTTTGTATAAACACCACGACACTTGACAACGTTCAGTGTCGTGATATTTATACAAAATCTTAGTTATTATCCTAAAAACAAAACAATCTTAACACTATATGACCTTATTGGATTATCCAATTATTTAATTAAAATCATTTAAAGGTAGTGAATAACTGACATGAAAGTAAGCGAGAGGTCTTGAGAGTGTGTGGCCAAGCGGCGGGGCGGGGTGACCCGCATCGGCCTACACCCCACGGTATTATTCCCCACCTGCCAGTTTCAGGAGCAGTATTCTTAAACGTTTCGGCGCCCCATATTTGACAAGTTGTGGGCATTTCCAGGGGTAGCTTCATGACCCTGGTGGCAGTCTGACCCTTCTCCTGTACCATGAACCAAAAAAACACTCATGAGAACCCGACTGATCTCCTTTTGGACTTTGGAAATAGTTGATGTGTGAGAGGAGGAGCGTCTGAGAATATCGACTCAGAGTAGCGTCCAGGTGAGACGGTCATCCCACTGGCGGCAGACACCTTGCCACAGCCCCCGATTTTCAAGGTTGCAGTGTCTCGAGATGTTGCAGTCCAAGTCGCAAGGTGTCGGCGGCATGGTCTCGGCCTATCTCGGGCTGTTTGCAACAATTGTCGTCATCGGCGATTTCTTTGGCTGAGGCAAAATTGTCACAGACATCTCGCGGCACAAGCCATGGCGCCGACTCTTGGCGACAGCTGTCTGCAACAGACGGCGGCAAGTTTCCGACAGCCACCTACTGTCTGCAACTGGAGGCGGCCAAAACAGGATTAAACTTGTAACGTGTCCCATCACCGACTGTCGCCGGTCATAATCTGCGACAGTGTGGGACAGTCTGCGACAGTAAGCAACACAAATTTAACGTGTCTGCGGCATGACAATAGCAGCATTGCCGACTTGTGAAAATTATTTGGCGACAAGCCGGCGACATGCCGCCGACAGCCTGCAGCATGCTGGCGACACTTGGCGACAACTTGCGACAGGTTTAAATTTGCTCTCAAAACTACGTATCGACGGCTATCGGCTATGGTCGCCGATTAGTATGACCGCTTGTCGCTGACTAACTTCGACTGTCACCTTTTGTCGCCGATCACAATCGCTATATGTCACCGACTATTGAAGTTCATCGGCGACAGATTTTACCGTTCCTTTTTTTTTAAGGGACAGTCGCTCCGAATAGCAGATTGTCGGAAATAGCGGTCGCAAGTGGTTTCCGACAAGTGCCCACACCCGCCGAATAACGGACAAAATTAGAATTTCGTCGCCGATACTAGACAAATCGGGCTGTCGCGGGATGTCGCGCGCTGTCACCCGCCAGTGGGATTATTTCCCAGGACGCGGACGTTAAGTGGCGCATGGCTCTATACACCAAAGCCATGGCGAAAGCATGGGAAAGCCCCTTCTATTTCGTTATTTCAATGCAGCAGAATATGAAACTAGTGCAGAATGAAACTTTTGTAATAGGTTGGAACATTTATGCACCAAATCGAGAAAATTAACCAAGACAACAGCAAAAAATTCTGAAGTTAAGGTGTCACAGATGTTGTATTTCCTCCATACTATACTATATGTGTGTTTCATATTTCCTTCTTGTATCCCTACCAAAATATTAGTGACTGAAACAGTAAGGAATACCGTACCTTTCTCTTATAGTGATGCAAAAACTGGCCTAGCCTACTATAATACATAATGTGGCATATGCCTCACTAATTTTCCAGGAATTTTAATGTTTTGGTTAATCTAGACAACTACTGCTTCTAATATACCGAAAAAAATAGCATGGGGAGTGCATAGGGTACTTCTTTTGCTTCACATTTGTGAAAGTTTTATAGGTATACTGGTCATACCAATTTGAGAGCCCAGCCCTTAGTTGGTGTGTCAAATTTGGTAGTATAATTATAAAGATGGTGCAACGTACGTACAGAGAATGTTAACTGTTAAACAATTCATGTGACTATGAAAGTCTCTTGGCACATTTCCTGTCTTTAGTGACTTCCTGTAAATCAATGTGAGAGGCTTGCCCAAAGCAGATGCACAATCAATCAATCAATAAATCAGTATCAATCAATAGCTCTGAATTAAGCCACTGGCACCTGTAAATGACACTGGAGGAGGGCCTGAATCATCATCTGGGACGTGCAGCCGCTCGCCTGTCCCTGCACTTGACAAACACTCACCGCACCACCACCTTCACCTTCATCCTCACTGCTTTCACTATACATATCTGCATGTGGTTTTGATAGAATATGTACAGATGGTACAGCCCCTGGCTTCAGTGCCCTTGTAGCCTTTAGTCCCCAAGTGGCATCATCAGTCCTTGGAGAATAATCACATTTTAAGAAGTGACGAGAACACAGGCACGCGGGCATTTCTGGCGTCATATTCATCTGCCCGTCGACACGCTATTTGCCTCTTCCGACAGGTTTTCTTGTCTCTGGGGAACCTGTAAAACCTTAGGCCACTTTTTCCTAAGTTCCTTGTGTTGCTGGAAAACCCAAACACCGCACAAACACCCATTTTAGCTTTTTAAATAAGGGGTTTGGGCTCCATTGGGCACCAGTTAAACAGCTGGCGGGCGTGACGTCACAGACGCGGTGCATGATGGGAAAACAAATGCTCAGTGAAAATCCTCTCTCTCTCTGATCCTTGTTGGGATGCGCGACGCAGTGTTGTCCACAGCGGAGTCGGAAAGTCGATGTATCTGAAAGTGGCCTTCTTCCGACTTTCCTGTGTGTTCCAATAGCATGCCACAATACCGAGTTTAGACCTCTGATAGATGACACATTTCCGACTGAAGAGTAATTAGTCTGACTTAAGCAGTTGTTAAATTTCAAAAACTATTTATTTGTTAACATTTTTGCCATGCAGAGTTATCCGTAATGCCGATTTAAGTGTTTTTACTGCATAACCAACGTCAATAATCATGTAAAGCAAGTGTGTCGCAAAAGAGAGATTGTTGTTCTTGCGTCACCCTCGTGCTCCCCCGTCATGGGCTGGAAGGTGTGGGCGTGCATGGTGGGAGGCACGAAGCTCGTATTCGCAGACGCTTTCGGCTCACAACAAAGATTTCCAAAGGCCACAACGGAACTTTGTCGGATTCTCATAAGAGTTTCTCGCGTTTATGGCGCAGAAGCTTTGTCAAACTATCACTATAGCTCACCGTTGCCAGATTGTCGTACTCAGAGCATAGTATGTACCGGTTTCTGACGGCTAACTATTGCCAAGAAACATCAGGATATCTAACTCTTTTAACGATAACTATAAATGATCGTTTCGTTATTGGAGCCCAGAAGACAGTTTAGGGGTAAGAAGTCGGGAAATATAATCGGCTGGGTACGACCATGGAGGTATTATGGGAGGAGCCGCCATGACGTCACGAACGCGAAGCCAACGCGCTATTGGTCCGCTGTCTCCCCACCCCCCTTAGACTCAAAACATATATCAGCTGATCCAGTGGACGCATTGAAAGTGCATACAATCCCTGCCTTTTCTGAGTGTAGGTAGGAACAACCCCTCACATAACTATTGCTTAATGACACTTTCATAAGCAGGTCTGGGTGCGAGAGGGATTTAGGGGTCTGAGTGAGCTCCTGATCTCCGTCCAAGGGCACAATGCATTCATGCTAGAAATCGAGCAAATAGGGTACTGGGATTTATTTGAAGGAGCCAATAGAAGGAGCAATAGAAGCGCCGAAGTCTTCCTCAAACTATATTTAGTATTAGTTAGACCTCATCTTGACTATGTGGTTCAGTTCTGGTCACCTGGATATCAAAATGTTAGAATCGGTGCAGAGGAGGATGACGAAGATGATTCAGGGGTTGAGAAACTAGCCATACGAGGAAAGACTCAAACAGTTAAACTTGCATTCTCTAGAAAGGTGAAGGGTGCGTGGAGACATGATCGAGGTTTATAAATGGATGAAGAGCTTTAATAAGGGGGATAATTATAAGGTTTTGTTGGTAAGAGAACCGGGTAGGACACGAAGTAATGGGTTTAAACTGGATAAATTCAGATTCAACAGGGACATAGGCAAAAATTGGTTTACTAACAGAGTGGTTGGTGGATGAGTGGAACAGGTTTGCAGTCACGTGCTGATTGCCAATACAATTGTCACATTAATAAATAGATTAGATAAATTCATGGACAGCGATATTAGGTGGGGCTAGATACACGGGAGCTTAGATTCAAAGGAGCTGCCTTGTACAGGCCTACCGACCTCTTGCAGACTCCTACGTTCTTATGTTCATATGTTCATATGGCTGCACGAAAAGGGAACGTAGTGGTTCTACATCATTTCACAGGTGAGTTGAGAACTGTATAATCAGATAGGGCTACATATGATAGAAATCTGCAGTTCTGTTGTACACTGACATTGAGATTACCAGGCGGCTGCCAGGGTACCTGTCCTCGACCCGGGCTGAGCTGTATGCCATACTTTAGGCTCGCCACACTGTAGCAGCTTTCCGCAAAGATGTATACTTGTTTGTTGATAGCCAGGCTGCATTACATGAACCTGTGTCCTCCTCCCCTACAGACTGTGATCTTGTGACTAAGTGCCTGACTGCCCTCCGTGCCCTTGAGGCCGCAGGTGCCACGGTCCACTTCACCTGGGTGCCCTTCCATCCAGCACAATGAAAAGGCAGACTGCCTTGCTCGACGTGCCCTTCAGGATGACACAGTGGACCCTGACACTGACTATACGCTTAGCTATGTTAAGAATATAATTAGGGATTATTTCCATAATAACATTGCTACCCAACTCAGACACTGCTGTGACAATGGTAGCACCAGCAGCCTCCATTATGCAAGTGTCTCCCACCACTGTTTACCCCTATGGGCGACACAGTGCACCTCAGGATGTGGTAGCAATGCGTCTTAGGCTAGGCTATAGGTACTACTGGGAGGTTATTAACTCCCCCTGTGTCTGCTGCACGCTGTGTGCCAGGCCGAGGGACACACACTGCAACACTGTCATGGAATGCCGGGGCCCTTTCATTGTTTTTTTTTTTAAGCCACGGGACTGCCTTGACCTTAAATGTCGTTAATAATAGATCTACATTAAATATATAGGAAAATTTTATGTACTTTTCATAACTCAAGCCATCAATTCTTTTTTTAATTTTTCGTCTAGATGCAAAAACAAGTGGTAAATTCCCTTAGTTCCGCCCAGGAGATCGCAATGTTTTGGGTCTATCTGCCGATTGTAAGCTCCGCCCACAGACTCTGTAAGCACCGCCCACTGGCTTCACTCGCCTGTGTGGGGACGGCGCGGGAGGGCGCCTCCTGTTATAATACCTCCATGGGTACGACAATATGGCAACGTTGACTAGGCTCATAAAACTATTACCCACGGAAATACCCACAACCCGCAACCTTATTAACTCTGGGTGTGTGAGCCTCGAAGTGTTTGTGAGTACGGCCTTTAATTAAGCTCCTTGTACCCCTTATACCCATAGTTACATACCTATTCTAATTTGGCGCCAGGCAGCAGAGGACTTACCGCTACCCGAAAGAGAGAGGGAGAAGAATAAGGAAGAAAGAAAAGAACACAGAGATAGAACCTCCCTCTTCACTCTTCCTCACAGATTAATATATCGATAAAGAAACACAAAGAGAAAGGGAATACACGAGTCAAGCAAGGAAGAGGAAGGAATATAAAGTAGGAAGAATAGAGAAACCCTTCCTCCCTTTCCTCCCTCACTGATAGAAAGATAAAGGTAAAAAAAAAAAAAAGCGAAGAGAGAGAGAGAGAGAAGAAGAGAGTCAAGACAGGGAGAGGAAACAGAATAAGATGAGAAGAGAGGAACAGAGGGAGATGGGTACCTTCTCTCTCTCTCTCTCTCATTGACTTACCTTATTGAGTAGTCGCCGCAGTCTCAGCCACGACACTTGGACAACAAAAGATATGTGTTGCTTCTTTTTTTTACATATACTTCTCCGTGGTGTAGTGGTTGGCGCATCTAGCTGTACAAATCAGCAAGCCCCAGTTCGATTCCGGATTCAGACGCTTTCGGCCCTTGTGACAAATGTTTTCAAAGGCCACAAAGGATTCTCATGAGTGTTTTTGACGTTCGTGGTGCAGAAGCCTAGTCAAACTACTACCAGGCTAATAAAACTACCCATGGAAATGCCCACAACCTCTACCAAAGCCTTGTTATGTGAAAGTGTAGGCCTCGGAATGTTTGTGAATATGGGTTCGGGGCAGCCGGCATTGTTCTGTTGTTTATTCAATGTTGTATTCAAGAAAAAGAATACTCATAATTTTAGTAGTTTTTGGTTATGAGGATTCTTTACGAAATACAATTATAACATTACCTTCTTTCACTTATATAGGAAACGTCCTGAATCCTGGATCGGCTATGGTGATGTTAGGTGCGTCTATTCACTCAGCTGTTCATCCTCCCTCCCAAGATGGTCGATAAATGAGTACCTGGGGGAACTTGGTAAAGGTAAACTGCGGCGCCCGGAAGTCATACCTGCCCTATAGTAAAACCAGATTGTCGAGTTCATTTTCTCCTTTGCTCTGCCACACAGTCCCAACACCTATTTTTCCTCTCATATGTTACCTATAGCTTACATATGAGAGGAAGAGATAGGTGAAGGGACTGTGTGGCAGAGCAGAGGGGAGGAAAGGACCCGCGGGAGCCAACGCCAGACCGGCCTCGACATATTTGGAAGACTATAGTCGCGGGGTAATGGGTATTTATTCGTTATAGATCCAAGGGCCAATGAGACGGAGATGAGCACTGAGGTCACGGCAGCTTGGAGTACGCCCCCAACCTTACATTAATTTATTTATATTATTCCCCTAAAAAAAATCATGGCCTTAACTAAATAGTCCGCTGAACAATCCAACAACCAGTGGACACCCTAACAACCCTGCACTTTAATGGGGGATTTCCATCATTTCCTGCTCTTAAACCTGCTTGATTACGTCATGGCAGTGTCTCGAAACACGATAATTGATCTAGTCTCAGCCCCGCCACTTACAGGACAAGTTTTCTACTAGTTTTCATCTGTTCAAGTACATTACCTGTTATGTATATTGACTTAAAAACAAGCCCACACCTACTTGTGCAGCCCCGAGCTACACAATGATCAGACAAGGTGACCAAAGAGGTAAACATCTTTCTTGGTGATGGTGACAACTGCCGCTGCTGGGCTGAAACACTGTGGCGGCAAGGCGGCACACACGAGAGAAACGCTCGGTGTAACCTTCATGTCTCTACCTTCCTGGCGGGGTGGATTCATAACTGGGTCAGGACGCTTCCACCTCTTATGTCACTTATTTCCAAAGGCTAAAATAGAGTTCAATCGGGTTTTCATGGGTGTTTTTCACGTTTAAGGTACAGAAGAGGGGTCAAACTACCACCAAGGTCATAAATGTACCTCTGGAAATGCCCAATACCCCTTCAAAAACCCTGACAAATGTGAGTGTGTAAGCGGCGAAGCGTTTGAGAATATGGTCCCTGGATGGAATAACATAAAAATGGCGAGTGTCTTGGTGGCATGAGTACAGAACACATCCTAATTTTTGTGAACAAGTTTCTTTTAGCACAGAAAAATACTTGCATGACACTTATATATTTCCTGAAACATTCCCCATTTGTCCATCCACTAAACTTATACGGAAACGCAAATATTTTACAGTGATTCTTTTTAGGAGCAGCGAGTAGCGGGCTTTTTTTTTTATTAATGTTTATTTTTTGTGCCCTTGAGCTGTCTCCTTTGCTGTAAAAAAAAAAAAATAATAATTACCTACCCGCCGAGTATTAATCATTGTTGCCTCCCTTTACCTCCCTCCGTCCCCCATTTCCTTAACCTTTCCTCCAACCCCTTCCTTTTTTTCCCTTTATCGACGTCTTCTTCAACTTCCCCCCCTCTTTATCTCCGTTCTCCTTTTCTTCCCCTTCTCTTGCGGTGTCCATCCTTCCCTTATGTTTAAAGTAGGATTCCAAAATCTTAATAACGTTGTAGATAACCATAGACGTCGTCGATGATCTCGCGGCCAAGCAACTGGACTTGTGCCATGCCCGCTGCGCCAACCCGACCACCAAGTGAAAGGGGAGTCTTGTACTACGGTTGGTATTATGAGACAATTAAGCTTCTCACATCAGCTATTTCTAAAGTTCAAAGAGGGGATCACTCGGGGTCTAATGAGTGTTTCTTCAGGTTCACGGTACAGAAGAAGGGCTAAACTACCACCAGGGTCATAAAACTACTCCTGGAAATGCCCAAAACTCATACGAAAGCCTTGACAAATGTGTGTACTTAGGTGAGGAAATGTTTAGTAATACGGCAGTAGAGTTTAGGTGGCCCACAACGTTCGTGCATTGACTAAGCAGACGTGCAGAGCCTTAAGCAACAGCAATATTATAGGATATGTGTCACTGTGTGCGACGAAACAAGCAAATCTCATATTCCTTTGTTTAGTAGCGTCTTATCACGACGGGCGTGGCTCTGTCTGGGATCTGAGTTTGTTGTTTTGACTCGGCCGGCAACACATTCCCAGGGTGAAAGGAAGGAAAGCTTATCGCCGCCCGCGTCCAGGCCATTATAAATATTGGTGAGGGTCAAGAGCAAAAGATTCTTCACCGAGGGACTGACCAGCAGCGTCAGGAACAACAGCGATGCTAGGTCAGGCGTCAGCTGTGATGGTGAGCTGTGTTAGGTTATATATTATTATGCTATATTGAATCACATTATAAGAGTCTCGCTGTCGCCTGCCGCTGCTGGCGTAGCCTTTGGCTGGCGTGGGACAGATTCCTACGACCTCTCGGCAAGTTGTCAGTGTTTGTTTCCCTGTATCCACCTCCGCCAGTGAGGAATGCGAGAGGAAACACTGAATATACTTTAGATACGTTTTAAGGGCGTAGGAGTCTGTCGCACACCAGCATAAGGCTACGTCAACAGCGGTAGGCGACAAGGAGAGTGTGCTTAGTTATATTATATAATTTAATGTGATATGATCCAACAGCTGTCCTCACGATTGATATCACTTACATTTACTTGCCGTGAGCTGGGACAGGGTGTTGATGCCCTCTGTGACTGCTGTGACTCTGTGTCCTGCCCGAAGGTGTGTGCGTTGGCGGCGGCGGCGGCGACGACAGCGGCTCAGGGCACCGCCAGCGTAGCGGCGACTCCGGTGGGCGAGGAAGGGAAGGCGCAGGCAACCCGGAGAACAGTGTATCTCTTCCCCGGCACCAAGACACTCACGGTGAGTATTACAATGATAATACTTCTCAAACTGCCCTGCATGTTTGTTTTTTATATGCTCATACAAGTTATCGTAAAGCTCGTGCCAACGTCGCACACATCACTATTCAGGATGAATAGTATGCCATCACCATCAACCATGATTGGTCCACTGCCAGAGAAGGGCTTTCCCCAATCTTCTCTCTCTCTCTCTCTCTCTCTCTCTCTCTCTCTCTCTCTCTCTCTCTCTCTGTCATATAATGTAATCCACCCTACTCCAGCAAAACTACTAATTTCATCTTACCACCTGGTTATCTGTTGATCCGGACTTCGACAATTTATGGGTAGCAAATTGTATCCATTATTTGCATGGTGAAACGTATTACTACTTATGACAGAATGAATATTATAAGTGCAAAAATAGGTGTTGAATTCCGCGTATCTCTGCAGACTCTTGAGGAGGTGAAGATTGAGAGCACCACCTACGCCACCTGCCTCGCCACCCAGACTGACCTGGCGCCCTGCTCCGCCCTGGCCTCCGCCCGATACTACGTGGCGACGCCCCTGGCCCTCGACCCCACGTGAGTATGGCCCCAGAGAGAGAGAGAGAGAGAGAGAGAGAGAGAGAGAAAGAGAAGGGATAGGCGGGGGAGTACAGAGGAACAAACGTACAAACAGACATTTTGACATGCTGCTAATTATACCTTTCTTACTTCCTTTCCCGTCATCAGTGCCGTGGCCGAGGCGGGAACACCCACGGACATACACGACAGCGGCGACGCGGTGGATACTAAGAACAGAGGTACAGCGAATAGACAGAGAGAGAGAGAGAGAGAGAGAGAGAGAGAGAGAGAGAGAGAGAGAGAGAGAGAGAGAGATGAACTGGTAAGTAAATAGATAGACATAATTAATAAGTAGATAGATATAATGACTGATTGATATGTAGGTATGTAAGCAGTGGTATGTCAACTGGTGGATAGATCGATGCGTAAATGTTTAAAGATAGGTTGACATCGGACTTTGGGTAAAATGGCACAGAAAGCTTCATTTTTGTTTATAATGCTGAGACAGACCAAGGGACACGTAAAAGACCCGTTAAATGCTTCCAAAGACAAAAAAGAATCACTTATCAAATACAGAAACATCAACTTTACCGTCAATGTGAAAAAAAAAGGCGCGTTACCGAGACCGTTTTTTTACAGCAAAGGAAGCAGCTCAAGGGGAAAATAAAATGATAATAATGAAAAAAAAAAGCCCGCTAAACACTGCCCCTATAAAAAAAAGTTCAGAGGAGTGGCCAAAAGAGAGGTCAGTTTCGGGAGGAGAGGTGTCTTGATCACCGATGCCAGATGGTCTTCCTCAGGCTCTTATATTTGCCGAACTACAACCCTCAAACTGGCTCCTCCACCCCTTTAACCCCTTGACCGCGGATTTCCAACCAGAAGACATAACCAAGCTACAGGAATGAAACAAAAAGTGGCTTCTACAATTCAGTGAAAAAAAATGTAAAGTCCTGCACCTTGGGAGAGGACATCCAGCAAATCAATGCCACATGGGAAACACTCCACTATCCACCACAGAGGCAGAGAAAGACCTGGAAGTATATGTTATCAGGCTACCAGTGAAGGCGAAATACGTGCCAATCGCAGTGGATGGGTTAACTGGTTTTATATAGAGTTATCGTTAAAATGGTTAATTATTGATGTTTCTTGGCAATAGTTATGGGTCTGAAACCGGCAAAAACGATGATCTGAGTACGATAATCTTCTGCGTGTCGGTTACTGTTACTGCATGCTCCTCCCCCAGGCATCGCGTTCAACATCCCGGTGGTGCTGCCCTTCAAACAGGTGATCGAGACCTTCACCAACGTCATCGCCACCGCCACCGTCAAGCACCCGGACATCACCGCCACCCTGCAAGTCGCCGGCTGCCAACCCCCGGAGCTGCCCGTGGAGGCTGACCCCTGCACCCCTGCCGAGGACACCACCACACCCCCACCCACGGACACCACGACAGCCCCAGCCACCGAACCCACCACAGCCCCAGTTACCGATCCCACCACAATCCCAGCCACCGAACCCACCACAGCCCCAGTTACCGATCCCACCACAATCCCAGCCACCGAACCCACCACAGCCCCAGTTACCGATCCCACCACAGCCCCAGTCACCGAACCCACCACTGCCCCATCCACCGAAGCCACCACAGCCGAAGCCACTGAAGCCACCACAGTCCCAGCCACAGAACCCACCACAGCCCCAGTCACTGATCCCACCACAGCCGCAGCCACCGATCCCACCACAATCCCAGCCACCGAACCCACCACAGCCCCAGTTACCGATCCCACCACAGCCGCAGCCACCGATCCCACCACAATCCCAGCCACCGAACCCACCACAGCCCCAGTTACCGATCCCACCACAGCCCCAACCACCGAGCCCACCACAGCCCCAACCACCGAGCCCACCACAGCCCTACTCTAGGCAAGGTGACGACGAGGACCTGATGCCCCACGTGGAGGAAGGCTCACTTGATCCTCCGACGATGACTGTCTCCGCCTCTTCTGCACCCTTCGAGACTATACCCTTTACCCTTGTTGTGAGGACGCTGGCGATGGCACGAGACGCGGGGTGGAAGGAGGCACTATTGGGCCGTGTTATAAGACATTTCGCCGCCCAAGAACACATATTTGACAAGGCTTTCGTGGGAGTTGTGGGCATTTTCAGGAGTAGTTTTATGACCCTGGTGGTAGTTTGACCCTTCTTCTGTACCGTGAACCTGAAGAAACACTCATTAGAACCCGACTGATCCCCTCTTTGACCTTTAGAAATAGCTGATGTGAGAAGCGAGTGTCTTATAATACCAACCTATATATACCCCACCAAGGTCAAAATAATGAACTGTGAAAAGCGTGACACAAAGACTTTACCCCAGTGCTGCTTAAACCGCGTTCCCTATACGAGCCGCTCTGAGCATGAAACGACCACTGACTCCAATACACAACTGCACCCACAGACACACTGACTTCCGCGGTGCAGAAATAATGAAAGAACTAGGAGGAAAACTACGGATCTTCATCTGACACTGTCCCTGTTTCTTCAGGTGTCCCACAAGGCACCGTTCTAGGTCCCCTTCTTTTCCTCCTGTACATTAACGATCTTCCACTGTCAACGCCTAACTCTTCCACTAGACTATTTGCCGACGATAGTTTACTGTTTAGAGCAGTAAAGACTAGTGACGACTGCAGACTACTACAAAACGACTTGACGCCCTCGAGCGGTGGGAACGCACCTGGCAGATGCACTTCCGACCAGACAAATGCAAACTATTAAGATTCACCAGAGCACACAGCCTCATCCATCACACTTACACTCTCCACAATTCAGATTTAGAATCAGTTCACACACACAAATACCTTGGTATCCATCTCTCAACTAACTTGAAATTCAACACTCACATAGACCATATCAGTGCCACAGCCAATAGAACGCTGGGGTTCCTGAGGAGGAACTTACATATAACTGCACACCTGACATTAAACACATAGCTTACGACACACTTGAGAGACCAACACTGGAATACTGCTCCACGGTGTGGGATCCTTACACACACAGAAACATTGATAGGTTAGAACAAATCAACACCAAGGCGGCAAGGTTCATTACAAACAATTACACTCGAACGCCTGGAATCACAACACGGATCAAACAACAGATAAACATGGAACCTCTTCACATACGCAGACAAGCACACAGACTTACACTTATGTACAAGATCACAAACACTCATATTGTCATTGACCCACAAACATACCTACACAACGCAAACAGTCAACGTGCTCGTAACACACACATCCATAAATACCAAACATATCACACTAACACTGACGCATACAAGCACTCATACTTTCCACGCACCATACGTGACTGGAACAAAATCCCTCATCAGATTTTAGACTGTGGTACAATAGACTCATTCAGAAAACAAATACACACTCACTTGTCACCACAACACACCAACACTTAACAATTACACTTGATTCACTTCCCTCCCCTGCACACCCGGCTCCCCCGTCTCCCCAACAGCCAACAAATATGCGTGTTATGCACCTGTACAGGTGACCTGCGCATCATATATCCAGATCCAGATCCAGATAACGCCGGGCACATGTGGACTCCCTGGCTGTGTGCGTGGAGAGGGGTGGAAACCAAAGGGTGCTGACGTCACTGAAGGCCTCCCGTCTCATAGGCCCAGTGGAAACACGGGCCGCGAAGGGATGCCAACCCTATCACTCACGCTATGTTCCCAATTATACCTATATTTGCCTTTCAATGAACCATTTTCTTCGTGATTATACATTGAAAAATATGTATGATTACACTAATATATGTAAAATGCTTCAATTATCAATATTTCCGTGTAGAGATGTTTACAGAGGCTACCAACCCAACTCGGAAGAAGCTCTAGCGGAGGAAGGGACCAAGATCACCTTATAGTATCCCGCAGAAAGGGGACACCGTTTAAGGGAAGAGGAGGAGGAAGGTTTAGAGGCTGCCTTATGGTACGGCCGAAAGACTGTCGACGGCCCCTGACGAGAGTGCGGGGAGCTCCAAGCCTCGGCATGTTTTGCAGCCTGGGAACCGAACATACAAAGAAACACTGCAGCTTATGAACACTGTCTGACCCTTTTTACTGCGGTTACGTAAGAAATCTGAGGACGGCTGCAAAGAAGTATCCATCTATCTATCTATCTTTTTATCTATCTTTACATACAGACATACAGACAGAGAGACCGGTAGACAGACAGACAACCAGACAGACAGACAAACAGACAGACAGACAGACAGACGGACATATAGATAGATAGATAGATATAGACTGATAGATACATACATACATACATAGATACAGAGATTGAGACAGATAAATAGATAGATAGATAGACAGATAGATAACACACACACACACACACACACACACAGGAGCAGTAAGTAGCGGCCTATTTTTTTCATTATTGTTTTCTTTTTTTACGCCCTTGCACTGTCTCCACTGCAGTAAAAAAAAAAAAAAAAAAAAATCAAGGCAGCGGGGGTCGGTCGGTCGATCATGCTAACTTCGTGGCTGTCTTCTCGGCTGTCTACTCCACACACACCTGGCGTCATTAGCAGCGACCACAACACACCCACAGCCCACCTGACTTACTTACTAATTGCACGGACTTAACTGCAGCTCTCCTTCTTACACGCGTGCATTGTGGTATATTAATGTGATATTTCTTTTTCACAGCAAGGGAGGCAGCTCAAGGGTATAAAACAAAAACAAAAAAGGACATATTTCTAAACTTATCAGGCTCCCTTCACGGGTATTCCCAAAGGCCACAGAGAAGAATAACCGGGTTTTGCTGGGTAATTTTCCCGTTCGTGGTGAATGTATGTATTTGTGGGAGCGGCAAGTAGCGGGTTTTTTTTTATTTCTACACTCTTTTTGTTGCCCTTGAGCCGTCTCCTCTGTTGTAAAAAAAAAAAAAAAAAAAAAAATCGTGTAGGCTACAGCTATCACCGGCAGCAGCGGGGGTCATTTTTCTTAATGGTCCCTCTAAGCGAGAAAATTGAGAAAAAATCATCACTCACACAAACCATTTCATAATATGTATCAAAGCACTTGTGATCAGTTCATGTATCATCTATTTGGGGGGGTTAAAATCATGGCACAAATTTGGCCCGTCGCTGCTACACGGTAAAGCCACAAATTTGTCCCGTCGCTGCTACACGGTAAAGCCACAAATTTGTCCTGTCGCTGCTACACGGTAAAGCCACAAATTTGGCCCGTCGCTGCTACACGGTAAAGCCACAAATTTGGCCCGTCGCTGGATCACAGAGCAGTCCATAAAAAGCCCAGCAACTTCCACGAGAGGCTTTTCAAACAGGTGAACTGAGGCGCCGATACGCTTAACCCGGTAGCAGCGACGGGCCAAATTTGTGCCATGATTTAAACCCCCCAAAATAGATGATGCATAAACTGATCACAAATGCGTTGATATATATTATGAAATGGTTTGCGTGAGTGATGATTTTGTCTCATTATTCTCGCTTAGAGGGGCCTTTAAGAAACATGATCCCCGCAGCTACCGTTAAAGATACGGGCTTAAAAAAAAACAGTCCGCTATCGACGCCGCTTCGACAAAAGAAATATGAACGAGAGGCCGGAAGAGAGGTCCATTTCGGGTGGAGAGTAACTTGATACTGGGCACGGACTGTTTCCTTAAAAGGCTCACCCGCAACACGTGGCATACTACCGATTGTAACCTTGGATTAACGGGTCAGTTGTATGGTTTTAGACATGGAAAATAACGCTCCTAAAAAATAAAAATAAAAATAAAAATAAACATTTGCCATTTCTCCACTTGTTTTCTTTCCGATGGACTGTTTTCCTTTTGTGTTTTATATACAGGCAGCTTGTTATTTTTTTTTTTTTTATTCAGCCCGTAGTCTGTTTCATTATCGTAAATATATAAATGAATAGATAGGAAAAAAACTAATTGACATTTTCCTATTTTTCCCAATTATACGTCTAGATTCACGCTAAAAGAAGATCTGTACGAACAACTAAATCTTCTTCCGCCACTGCTTTACAATGGCTCAAGAGTTAATAAAACCACTTGTCAACACAGCACATTATCAGTCACCCTCTCCAATATATACAAAAATTTGCTATAATCATGTACAGAGACCGTCTTCACCATCACATGACACATCTACAATATTAGGCAGTAAATACACTTCAGTAACGGTATGAAATCGGAGAACAAAATTGATATCTGATGAAATTTCGCTCAA
>NC_066554.1:6856691-6859191 GCF_024679095.1 Eriocheir sinensis
AATGACAATCTGTAACGCTACAATACACCCATCGGGCAGGTATATATAAGCATTCAGGTGTGGCGGCGAATGACAAGACTAATTAACCTGGTAGCTGCGGGAATCATGTTTCTTAAAGGCCCCTCTAAGCGAGAAAAATGAAAAAAAATCATCACTCACACAAACCATTTCATAATACATATCAACGCATTTGTGATCAGTTTATGCATCATCTATTTTTGGGGGTTTATATCATGGCACAAATTTGGCCCGTCGCTGCTATCGGGTTAAGGAGCATATTTTTAAACGTAGGCCATATGGTTCCATTACCTATACGACTATTTTCCAAGGCCTCAGAAATGATTAACTAGGCTCTCATTGGTGATTTTTCCGTTTATGATGTAGAGACCGCGTAAAGCCATAAATAGGAACATAAAAACACACAAGACCAACACATGACAACCTCCCAAAGAGTAGAAAAAGCAAAAAAGGACAAACTATTCCCCAGCAGACGACACACACCTGACATAATATCACTTTTTAAACACCAAGATCTAAAGAAATTTATTAAGACCTTGTTAAACACTACCTTTAAAACCCATACCACTTAACACAGGCCATGGAAATCTCAGTAACTTCTATGATAGGCTTTCCAAACAGGCGAACTGATCGAAGTGCCGGAATGTTCAAGAGTATGAGACTAAACTTTTACAGGTCATAGTGTCAGGTAACCAATCGTCGGCAGGTGGTATGTACTGAGTGTGGAGGGCGAGAGATGAAGCTATTGCATTTCAGCGTAACGGATATATGGTGACAAGCTATTTACCGCGGACCGCATTAGTAATTTCGCAGTAGGAATGTCAACGATACGAAACCCATGATACAGAACGAAGCGGAGAGAACGAAACGGAAAGGGAAGGCGTTACATTTTGCGTCATATTAATCGCACACATATTTGACAAGACTTTCTGTTGGTAGGGGTTCTGAGCATTTCCAAGGGTAGTTTTATGACCCTGGTGGTAGTTTGACCCTCCCTCTATACCATGAACCTAAATAAACACTCATTAGAAGCTGATTCATCTCCTTTTAGGTCTTTGGAAATAGTCGAAGTTAGAGGTGAAAGCGATCGAGAATACCAACAACTAGGCTATATAATGGGAGAAGGGGAGAAAAGGAGGGGGGCAGGGAGGGAAATAGGAGAGGGGAGAAAAGGAGGAAGGAAGGGAGGGAAGAGGAGTAGGCAGGAAAGGGTTAGAGGAAAGAGGAAGGGAAAGAAGGCGAAGGAGAGAGATTAATGGAGATGAAATAGCAGGTCACTCCGGAAAACAAGTACGCAACTTCAAAACAGAAATGTCAACCACGAGAAACCTATTACGGAGAAAGAAATTATGTAATGTGACAAAGGCGATGTTATTATTAGGTTGCTGCCCTGTACTGAAGATCCTGAAATAAGCTCTTACACACACACACACACACACACACACACAAGGGAGTAGAGAGAGAAAGCAGGGAAAAGAGGGAGAGTAGAGATTGAGTGCTAATAGGAAGGAGGCTGCAGGCTACTGTGATAACTGTGATCCTGAAATAGGTCTTCCACACTGAATCAACAACATACAATCATCCTCGCCGCAGAAAGGTCAACCACAGCAAACAAAACAACGAAGAGGTTATATACGTCAGTTGCCTTCGCGTGGATTAAATTTAGCGACACACCTCACATCCCCACCTGCATCCTTGATTAACGTGAAGTCTCAGACGCTCCCACCTCTCATGTCATATATTTCCAAAGGCTAAAATGGTGTTTAATCGGGTCTTCATAGGTGTTTTCAAGTTTAAGGTACAGAAGAGGGATCAAACTACCACCAGGGTCATAAATGTACCTCTGGAAATGCCCAATACCCCTTCAAAAACCCTGACATATGTGAGTGTGAAACCGGCGAAGCGTTTGAGAATATGGTTCCAGGTGGATAGAAATAGGACCTTCACATCGAGGGGATAGGTAGGGACAGATCGAAGCTTGTGACCTAGAAACCCGCTCGCTGAAGGAAAGTGGAGCAGAGGCAAACGTTCTGAAGCCCCACAATAAAGAAGCAAAGGGAAGAGTAGGCTAAGCTCGGCGACGATTTAAAAGGTCACCCAGGCGCCGTTACTCATTGTGATGCTAGGCTAGGGGCGAGTCGTCATAGTCAAGGCAAGTATAGAGACTTGCCTTGGCTAGGGCGTGTGTGAACGAGCTTGTGTGAGTCGCTGGAAAAAATAACGTAGTAGTATATGATTATTTTTTACTACTACTACTACTACTACTACTGCTACTTTTTTTTAATTTACAGTAAACAGCTCAAGGGCAAAAAAAAAAAAAGCCCTCAAATCACTGCTCCTATAAAAAAAAAAAGTTCAGAAGTGGCCAAATGAGAGGTCAATTTCGGGAGGAGAGGTGTCTTGATACGCTCCTCTACTACTACTACTACTGCTACTACTACTATCCCTCATCCTTATCTCATCCTCATTATTGTAGTTCAAA